>NC_143562.1:77260576-77561153 GCF_054136105.1 Typopeltis vanoorti | reverse complement strand
TCTAAACATGAAATATTTGCACACAATCATCTGTGTTAATTTATCTTACATAAGAAAAACATTTTTTAACTATCAAAATATAATAAGAATAAAATATTATATAATCACACATATGCAATAGTCTGCATTTTTTATAAACAAAATAAATTTTTTTTGTTTGCGATAGAAGTTTTTATGACAAACAATCTATAAATAATAAATAAATATTATCTAAACACAATAATAGTGAAATATGTTATATTTCTCTTTTCTTTTTATACTTCAAGTGATAATCAACGGTACATTGATTATCACTTGAAGTATAAAAATTTTACCATACGAATGGCTACCAGAAGGGAGAAGGGTAAAGATAGCTCATGCGCATATTTTATTTTCAAACTTGGGCACATTCGTTATAGAGGAGTTGAAATAATAATTCCAAATAATCTATACACTGCCAAATAGACTAATTTTTGTTAGGCTACCGTATGAGTTTGTCATTTAAATATATTTTTAAAAAATTTTAAAAATCTTAATATATTTAAAAAAATTATGTTTTTTTTTTTGAAAAAATAAAAAAGTAAATAAGAAGAACAAAGGGTTCAAAAATTTGAGAAAAATTTAACAAAGGGCTCGCGCGAGTCCATTATAGCTCACCACTGGTGATATCAGGCTTGACAGATATTTTGCTAAGTTTGAAGTTGGAGAATCTCTCCCATCTACAATTGGCCATAACATAATATCCTGCCGGTCTGGTTGGCCAAGTGGTTAAGCATATTCGCTCTCCAACCAAAAGGCTGTGGGTTCAAATTCTGCCGTGGGCATGGGTGTTTGTGACTGTCTGTGAAAATACTGGTGGTGGTGGTGGGGGGGGGGGAGATAGATTGCATTGGTGTGGTTGCGGTTCATTGTAGATAGTGGATTAAGTGGAGGAGAGAGAAAGTTGAAGAGTAGGTGCCCTCCCTCAATGAGTCTTTGGACTCCCTGAAGGTATCACATAATAATAATAACAATGGAATATCCTCAGACAGAACCTCATACTTAATGGTTTTGAATCCAAGATGATCAGAAAAATTCTTAATACATCTCCTGCAACTCCCTTACTTAAACAAGATTTCAAGAATGGAATCATGTTGCCTTACATCAAGAATGTCACAGACAAAGTGGCTGTGTTGCTCTGCAAGTACAACACAAAAGTGGCTTTTCATCAATTTTCATCCATTATCATCATCTTATCATAATATACAATCAGTAACAAATAAAACAGCAAGATTGCTTAGCGAACAAAACTTGAAGGGTGCCTTCTACCCAATCAACAAAATGTCTAATAACTCTAAACCTCCTAAACCTACAAATCTGCCACTTCAAAAACCAGGTGTCTACAAGATCAGTTGCAATTTCTACACTACATAGGACAGGTAGACAGATCTGGAGAGATACACTAACTGAAACACTTCAAGGACATTGAGAATGAAAGAATGCACATTATGGCTAGCAGCATATAAAACAGAAAGAAAACATCAAGCAGAATAGCAATAAACTAAAATGCTCCAGATATATTACTATTTTTACTCAAGAGCATTCAAAGAATCAGCTAAAATAATGAAGCATCCTCTGCAGTGTAACAAAAGCGAAGGATGTTTTTACATCAAATTTGGTCTTCAGTAATCTTCATGATACACTCGTATCTACTCATATCTACCAGTAGTATACAACAACCCACGAACCAGCAAACAGCATAATAGCAAATGCATGCTTTCGTTTAAGCGAGTTCAAATATTTTCACTAGAGATGTTAACTGTTTTTTACTTGCTTTCTAGTATTTTAGTTTATTCATGTTATTTCCTGATGAAGTAAAACAAAGCATTTCATGAAACTTGTTGAAAGAAAAAATAGTTTCTGTTCGGCATCTTTGTTTGTGGTTAAATACCGTATAAATTTTTCTAGAATGTCCTATCTCCACAGTAGCTTATGCAATGAAATATAAACATACAATTACTAATACTTTCCACAGGATCTTCTGGGATGATTGTTACACTGAAGATGGTTTAAGAAACAAACTGAAACATTTGTATAATTATTACAGTTAATTAAATATCTTTCTGTTGTGGTCACGTTTCTTTCATGCTCTGCTATATCATTAAGGTTCCCCCCCCCCCTCCAATTTAGCCTTTGTCATCAATTTTGATATTTGCTTACCTTTTTTGATATTTGCTTATGCAATGAAATATAAACATACAATTACTAATACTTTCCACAGGATCTTCTGGGATGATTGTTACACTGAAGATGGTTTAAGAAACAAACTGAAACATTTGTATAATTATTACAGTTAATTAAATATCTTTCTGTTGTGGTCACGTTTCTTTCATGCTCTGCTATATCATTAAGGTTCCCCCCCCCCCCTCCAATTTAGCCTTTGTCATCATTTTTGATATTTGCTTACCTATTCAACTATTATCTGCACTTTCCTTTATTTTAAACTCCTTATAGGTGGTTGTTGGAAGTTTTTCCACTTGGTTCTATGGGATTCAGGCCAGGTCTTAGCCATAGTTTGTAGCACATCATTTACAGTGATGTTTACTATAGTGCACACCAACTGTAGTGAAATTTGACTGCATTTTGGAATAAGTCTACTAAAAATTATGACTGATTTCAAATTCAAAACTTATATAAAAATCATATAAAAGATGAATGAAATTAAAATAGCATTCCCCTAACTATTCCAAAAGAAAGTATCTGAAATTCTAAAGATAAAAAATTAATCTGAAACACACTCTAATATCCACCATCACTCTGCCCAAACAAAAATAAGAAAAACAAAAAAGTTTGATACAAAATTAGAAAATTAGTACAAGAACAGACATATTTATTTAGAAACTATTCAAAAGCTATGTGATTTCACCCACTCTCTTTTTTAATAAGTCATTCACCATGTTGCATTCCTCTGCAATCTAAATTTATATAGATGATAATCTAAAATGACTGTCGTCATCACTTATGATGATCATCATATATAAAGAATGAAATTAACACACACTGTGTGGTGTAAGTTTCTTTAGATATAACCTATTTGTATTTGTTATATGCAATTAAAAATATTCGACAAAAAACAAAAAACTTACCTGATCTGTGCCATAATAGTTCACCCACAAAAAAAAGCCAAAAAATGCTGGAACTGTTAATGCCTGAGTGTAGTGGCCAAGCCAAGCAAAATAAATAGCAATCTTGACTCCAAAGTAGTCACATATTTTATCTAAGAGATTAAAAAAAAGAAAATTATTAATATCTAAAATTAAAAATTAACCATCAATGCATTTATGAAATTTTCTGACTTGTCCAGAAAATTTCAAAATTAGAAAAACTACCATGCCCAGACTCTGTGTAGCAAAGATACATAAAGTCTGGGCATGGTAGTTTACTAAAGCTTTCTAGGTTGCTTCACACTTAACTAAAACTAGTAGTTAAATTGGAACAGATGTTAGTGTGCTTGATTGGAGATTGGTATCAGCTGTCTGATAGGTATCAGCAGGTTGTGTATAGGGGAGTGATATCCCAGAAGAGGAAAGTCACTAGCAGCATGCCCGGGAGTCTGTTTTGGAGCCACTGCTGTTTAATTAGCATGTAAAAGACATTGGGAAGAGCTTTAAATGGTGATATACAGTTGTTTGCAGATGATGCAAAGTTGGGGAGCATAATGAGAAGTAGAGCAGATACAGCTTTGCAAGAGGACCCTAACAGATTGTCTGAATGGACAAGTATGTGTGTGAGGATGTCAGTTTAATGTTGCAAAGTGTAAGGTTTTAAAATCCTGGAAGCAAAGATGGGATGCAAAGTATAAGATTGGTGGGGATATTTTAGAGGAGGTGAAGGAGATGAAAATTCTGAGTATGATAGTGGATAGGGACTTAAAATTTCATGAATATTTTGCTAAAATTGTGAGGACAACACAGCAAATTATGGGAATGAAGCGGAGAACACTGACATGTAGAAGTAAGGATGTTTTGATTCCATTGTACAAGGTTTTCATCTGACCACATATGGATTACTGTGCACAGATTTGGTCACCATGTTTTCAAAAGGATGATGAGATATTGGAGAGGATTCAGAGATGATTGACTAAGTTGGTATGAAAGTTGGTCTCTGGTTTCTGGAATATGAGGACAGATTGAAAGAATGGAAATTGTAGAGCCTAGTGGATAGAAGGAAGAGGTGAGACATGATCGAGACATACATTGGTAAGGGATAATTACCAGATTAATGTGGATGATATTTTTCATAGAATATCTGGAGACAGGGGAAGAAAAAGAGGCTACATGTAAGCTGTATAAGGTGGATGTGAGGAGTAGATTTTTTGCATGGAGAGTGGTGGGTGATTGGAATGCACTGAGTGAGAATGTGCTGAGTGCAGGGACAGTGAATGCATTTAAGTTAAGGTATGATGAGCTATGCATGTGAGAGTAGGACCTCCCATGATGAGTCTCTTGACTCCATGGAGTTCTGTTGATAATAATAATAAGTGTACACAACACTTCAGTATAGTATGACCTGACCTTAACAGAAGGAAGATAAAGGAGACAAGAAATATGCTTAAAATTTTCTGGCACTGGAAAAATATGAAGTACAAATAAAAGAATATACATGAAAATACTTAGAGCATATGTATCAAATACTGATTCAATCCAACAAGGATGAAGATGTTATTTAAAAAAAAAAAAAAAACGACTTTGCTACTGGATATGACAATAGGAAAAAGCATTGTCAACATTTACCAAGTTGATTCCATGTGATCAACTCTGTCCCCTTGCCTCCCTCTTTTCTATGAAATATCTTCTCTACATTAATCTGGTAACAACCCCTCACTAACTTATACGTCTCAATCATATCCCCTCTTCTTCTATTCACAAGGCTCTGTAAGTTACATTCCCTCAATCTCTCCTTGTATCTGACATTCCATACACTAACTTAGTAAAACCTTTTCTACATCCTCATCTCCCTGAAAACCATGTGACCAAATCCATGCATAGTAGTCCATATGTGGCCTGTTCAAAGCCTTACACACAGGAATCATAACCTCTTTGCTTCTGCATGTCAATATCCTCCTCATTATTGCCATAATCAATTGGGATGTTCTTACAATTTCAGCAATGTAGTTCCTAAACTTTAAATCTCTGTCCACCATCACTCCCATATCTCTCATCTCCTCCACCTCCCCCAAAATTTCTCCATCAGTTATATACTCTGCATCCCAACCTTGTCTACCAAATTCCAAGACCTTACACTTTGCAACATTAAACTGAGAGCTTCACTTATCTGCCCACTCATACAGTTTATTCAGATCCTCCTGCAAGGCCACATTGCCTGCTTTACTTCTCATAGCCCTTCCCAACTTTGCATCATTGGTAAACAGCTGCACATCTCCAGTTAAGCTAGTTATTAATATGTCACTGATATACAAGTTAAACAATAATGGTCCCAAAACAGATCCCTGTGGCACTCAACTAGTGACCTTTCTCTTTTGGGATATCACTGCTGCATATACAACCTGCTGATACCTGTCTGACAGCCAATCAGCTATCAAACAGACTAGTCTTTTATCTAATCCCATCTGTTTCACTTTAGCTACTAGCTTGTCATGTGATAGCCTATCAAAGGCCTTTGAAAAATCCAAGCATACCACCATATATGAATCTCCTTTAATGAGTGAATTTGTAAATGCCCATTCACCTTGTAAATGGGTAAGTAGATTGCAGAAACATGATCTCCCCCCCCCAACAAACCCATGCTGACCATCATAAAGAGTACTGCTATTATCAACAACAACATAACAACAGTCCTAGACACATAGATTGGCCTATAATTTGTAGCCCTAGTCTTATTCCCCCCCCCCCTTGTGAAGTGGAACACCTTCCCACCTTCCATCCCTTTGAGACTCACTATGTAGTAAGATGCACGTTACATAGTTTTGTCCAAGGTGCCATTAATTCCATAGGGCATTCTCTCAAGGCATGTGGCAATATACTATCCAATCCTATTGCCTTATTAACATCAAGTTTACTGAATTCCTTATATACTTCTTTCACCATCAGTCCCTCCTCCAACATACCCTCTTACATTTCATCTTCTCCTGATGTTGCCTTCGCGAAGATGAAATATACTGATAAAATGATCATTGACTAATTCAACCATATCCTCTGCATTGGTTACAATCTACCAGTATCATCAACTAGCATCATCCTCCCCATAGTAATTCTTCCTTCTACTTGCCACATATTGAAAGAACTCAGTAGGATTTATTCTTTTTTAGTTTAATTGGCTAACTTCTCATACTGCTCTTTTGCTGCCTTTACCACCTGAGTTACCTTCCTGGCCTACTCTTTGTAGTCTTCATGCAACTGATAATTACCACTGGTTGGCCGACTGGTTAGTGTATCTGCTCTCCAGCCAAGAAGCTGTGGGTTCAAATCCCAACAAGGGTTTGGATGTTAGTGATTTTTCTACTAACCATTTACCATGTGTACTGCTGTAACCTGTGTCCTGGTACAGTATGACCTTTGATGCCTCTGCACCATAAAAAAAATAAAATAAATAAATACAAAATCATTACCAACATTCATAATGTGTTGCCTAAACAGTGCCTTCTTCCAGATTTCATACTTAATCTCTTTATTCATCCATTTTACTCCTACCTTGTTTACCCTTTTTCACATTGCTGCTGTCAAATAGCTCTTGATCAATGCCCACACGGCTTCTATATCCTTCCCACTCAACTCCTCTTTCTACACTATAGCTCCTAGTTGTCTCCCAGTCATTCCATAATCACCAACCTTGTAGTCCCACATATATTCCTTCTTTATAGAAGTTCTCATATGACTGGCTACAACTCAGGTGATCACTTCATGGTCACTCTCTCCAACTGGAAGATTAGACACTCCATTCACAATCACGTCCTCTGATGACATAACCAGATCTAAGACTCTAAACTCTTCTGTGTCTTCCATTATGTACTGTCTAAGACTGCTGTCCCTAAGAACTCATGGATTTCATTCTCCTTATTCTCTGATGCTGTTTCTTCATTCCAATCAATATTCCCATAGTTAAAATCATCCCATAATGATCCCTCTTTGCTTTAATCAACACCCCCCCCCCTCTTTCACCAAATATCTCATTCTATCAACCTCCACTTCACACAATAATGCTTCAAAACTACTGCTACTTTTTTTTTCTCCTTGTATCTCAACCTTGTGTGGACATAATTCTCCTGTAATAATCAGAACACTCCTCCTCCTCCTCCTCTCTTCTTGTCTTTCCTATCCTCACAAAAAACATCATATCCTCCATTTCTATTCTGGTCAAGATGTCATTCTCATCCAACCATATTTCACTTATTCCAACTATTCTGGGGGCACACATAAACTCAATGCCATAATTTCATCTCCCTTATTTGTGACACTCCTGGCATTCATAAATAAACATAACAATTCATTTCTTGGTCTATAACCAATCCTACTCATGCTGTCTGAGGTCATCTGAGACCTCCTCACCTGTTCATCTTCTTCCCCCACAGTCTCCCAGACTCAACCACCCTCCCCCCCATGTATTCCTGGCCATTCCATTCCTATACTGACCATCCACATATGTGCATTCATTACCACTTTCAGAATTCAGTATCCTTACACCATGTCCCCCCTGACATCCCTGGCCCACCCTGTTTCTCCTCTCTAACTTGTTTTCCTGTTCTCTTCTCCATTCATAACCACATCAGTCTCACCTAGTCCACTCTCCTGCTCATTCACATCATCTTTGACTTCTATTGATACCTTGTTTGCATCACTGATTATACTTGCTTCCAGCAGCAACCTTCCCAAATGACTCGCTCCAAAACCATTCAGATGCAGTCCATTGCTCTTATACAGTTCCATTTGTCACTCAAGCTTATCCCCCGCATTCAGAAACTGCACTCCTTTCTCTTCACATATTTCTTCTAACATTCCATTACATTCCACAACATTCTATATTCCATAACATTCTTCTAACAACAAGATCTTTGCAACACACAAACAGCCCTTCCTACCACACAGTTGTCTTTCACTCTCTTCAATAATATGCTGACATCCAATCTCACATTCTTCCTATGTCGAAACAAATCATTCGTCCTGACCACAACCACTAATTGTGACCTTTCCTTCAATGATTGTAATCAAGTTCTTTTTGGTCTGCCTCTTGAATGTCTTCCTCCAATAATTCCATTCTAGGCTATGTCTGGTAATCTGTGAGAGGATATTCTCTAGAGATGTCCCCACCTTAATTGCTGTTTGAGAATTATATCTATGATATATTCTGAATGATTTAATTTGTGTCTGACTTGCTCATTTGTTTTATGTCATCACTCTTACCAGTCAAAATGATCAATTCTTACACTTCTCCCCTCTGCAAACTAACAGCTCCATTTCTTTGCACCTGGGAAACGTAGTTTCATCACTTTCTCAAGTATACCTCCTACCATCAAATCTCCACACAATACTTTCTCGTTACTCCCAGTTTCTTACACTTTTATGCTTTTCCCATTCACTTTTTCTCTCATTCTCCTCCCTGATGTACTACCTCATGAATATCATTTCTCCAATCACTCTAACTCACATTTTGTGCTGTGAAGGAGGGTGCATAAGCAGACTATTTCACTTCATACTGCCACCTCATCATTCAGAATACTTTCAGCCGCTTCTTTCATGCTCTCCATATTTTGTGCACTATCATTCACTCCTTCCACATTCTCTACAATACTTTCACTATCTTGCTTTACCTCATTAATATTAGTTACTTCATTCTCCTACTTTCCACAAGACTTGTATTTCTTGCACTTACACATGAAACATTTTTCTCTCTCTCTCTCTCTCTCTCCCCCCACTCTTCTCAGCGATTCTTAACTGGAGGGGGGGGATTCACAGAAAGTTTGTGGTGGTGCCACAAATCGACTTTTTGCTGCTGGCAACACTGCCAGTCATGACATCTTCCTACTTGACATGTGAACATGTGATAGAAGTGATTTGTTGAAGTCTTAAACCATACTAGTACGAATGCATAGAACTTAACGTTAATAAATTTAGTTTACTCCTTTATCCAAGCGCAAGCAAACAAAGTTTGCACCTGAAGTATCTATAGGACTGAGGCACCTCGTGGTAAAGATGGACCAAGCTCTCATCACTCCTTGTCTCAGTATCTCCCATAATGCAAAGCTCTCATCACTCCTTGTCTCAGTATCTCCCATAATGCAAAGCACAACTGACATGTATAATGCTATGCATTAAGGGAAGAGAGACTGGTTTCGACCTTTATTGAGGTCTTGTCAGTAGGAGGCATACCCAGAGTGGTGATATTAAGGCAGAAGCAATGGAGAGGTCATATTTACCTGTACGAATTGTCAAAAGATGTACCACCTTATTATTAAATTACTCTGGATTTAGAGAAAGATGTTGGAAGTTTATTTTCCACTTGGTTAGACTATAACAAATTTAGTTTAAAATTGTTAAGTGCTACTTGAGTGCAATTAATTTTTGAAACTTTCAGTGCTGTAATACTGATTTGTTATTTCTTAACATTTACCCCCTTAAAAAATGAACAAACAAAGAACATTATTTGATATCCTATATAAATTTAGAATTCCAAATATGGCCGAATGGTTAGCATATCTGCTGTCCAGCCAAAAGCCTGCGAGTTCAAATCAAGCTGTGGCCATGGATGATTTTTGTGATTGTCTGTGGAAATAGTGGTGGTGGTGGTGGGCGGTAGATACCATTAGTGTGGTTGTAGTTAGTTGTAGTTGGTGGATTGAGTGGTGGAGACAGAGTTGTAGAGTAGGTGCCCTCCCTCGATGAGTTCTTGGACTCCCTGGAGGTGTCACATAATAATAATAATAAATACTCCTGGTAGTTCAAAAAGAACACGTGATAATTGTGTAAGCAGTGATAGTGATAATTCCACATGATGTAAATGCATGTGAAAAAGAAAATAATGCTAGTCGTAAATGTAAAAAAAAAAGTAAAGTAAACAAACGAAATATTATTGGAGCAGAACTGCTGTGACCAAGCAGGTCTCCAGGTGGCAGATAGGGGAATGGCCATCAGAAATGGTGGTTGGCTGTGAATACCTAACAAGCAGTCCCGGACCAAAGCGGGCATGTCTGGAGCCCTAAGATGGAAGCCATCACCAGACTAGGCAGCAGATGGTTGGTAACCAGTCCGACTGACAAATTCTTTTACTCAGAAATTTTAAGGAAATAAAAACTGGAGAGCCCAAACGGATAATGAAACAGAAGTGGAAAAAAAGACTATGAACTGGATACAAATCAGAACAGTAAACATAAGAGGCATCAAACGCAAGATCGAAGAAATATAAAAAGCTCTAACAGAAATGAAAATAGAAATAGCAGTAATTTCAGAAACAAAGAAAAAATCAAAAGGCTCTACAGAACTTCAGGATTACAGTTTAATATATAGTGGAGTACCCAATGAAAAATGAACAGCCGCAGGTACAGCATCACGATCAGCAATAAATGGAAAGCCAAAATCGAATCATATAACTGGATCTCTGAAAGAATAATAATGGCTAGACTTAAATTAAATAAGAATTTATTATAATCATAGGAATATATACACCTGAAGAAGGAAAAAATTTGAAACAGAAGAATTCTATAAAAACCTCCAAAATGTAATTCAGAACACAAATAAACAAGATTACTTAATCATTGCAGGTGATTTCAATGCTAGAATTGGATCAAATACATTTAAAGATTTAATAGGTAATCAAGGAGAAAACACCATAAATAACAATGGAAGAGAACTCAGGGAATTTGTGGCCTATAATAGTTTGAAAATCACCAACAGTTTCTTTAAACATAAAGATATACATAAATATACATGGGAAGCCAGAGGATATAAAAGCATCATTGACTATATAATAATGGGTGAAAAACTAAAGAAGTTGGTAAGAAATTGAAGAGTATACAGAGGATGCAATATTGACTCAGACCACCATTTATTAATCAGTACTATTAAGATCCCAAATCAGAGAAATAGAAACAATACGTCGTTGTCATCGTCCGGTAGCATCCTCTAGCAAGAGGGTTGCAGCAGATGAGCAGCTCTTCTCCATTTCTCTCGGTCTGTCGCCTCAGTCATTCTTAAACCAGTCCATTCCATGATGTCATTGAACCACTCTCTAGTTGGTCTTCCACGTCTTCTCTTCCCCTCAATTTTCCCTTGTAATATAGTTCTTGTCAGGTGTCCCGAAGAACCTCTCAAAAAATGTCCTGCAAATCTGGTCTTTCTTTGCATAATATTCTTGAGCAGTGTTCTTTCCATCCCAACTCTTCTTAAAACTTCTTGATTTAATATTCTCTCTGTATAGCTTATCTTTTCCATCTTTCTATAAACACCACATTTCCAATGCATTAATTCTTTCCATATCTCTTTTTCTGTGTGTCCATGACTCACTTCCATAACTTGCAATACTCCAAACTGTTGCTTTAACTCTTCCAACTCTAACACCTATTTTTACATTCTTGTTTATTAAAATTCTCTTCATTTCCATAAATGCCGATTTAGCTTTGCTTATTCTATTTCTAATGTCCAACTCTGAAGTTCCTTTCTCTGAGATCCAGCTACCTAAATATTAAAATCTTTCCTCCACATCTTATCTTTATAATATCTCCTATTTTTCTGCCCATTATCATTATCTTGGTCTTCTTTGTGTTAATCCTTAGTTAGTACTCTTTACAGAAGTTTTCAATTCTTTGAACAACTTGTTGTAATCCATTTTCACTTTCTGCCATCACCACTATTTTATAAAATATATTTATTGTTGTTTAGTAAATTTTTTGTGAATTTTGATTATTATTCACATAAAGTAAGTAGATCTATTATATTTTTGCTAAGTTTGAAAATCAGTTAAATTGTTTCATTTTAGTTAATTATCTTATTTTAAAAACAAAAGATTTTTATGTTATGTTGGGTAGACGTCTAGAAAATAAATAATTTTCAATAAGAGATTTATTTATATATTTGTTCTTGTTCTGGTTGGAAGACATTGGGATTGGGGTCCTTTTACTAATTTCTTTAATAAATAATTTTAATATTCTAGAAATTTCTTAATTATTAAACAATTACCAGAATACAAAAAAAATATTAAATAAATATCACTGAGAAATCAATCAGTGGCTAATATCTCTACATGTTAATTTTCAAAAAATACCTAAAATGTAAGCATATTTATTATTCAAAATATCTGAAAAATCAAATTCTGTAATAAAAAAAAATTATCAGTCTTGGGCCATTCACCTTAAAAATAATAGTCGGTTAAGGGGTTAAAAAATAAGTTTAAGGGAAAATTTCAGAAATTATTATTTATTTTGGTGGACAACATTTAACGGTCTTCTTATTTTAAAGTCTAACCAAGTGTGTTAACCCCTAGATGTTAGAAAAAAAGCCGAAGAAGTTATCTGGTGCACAAAACAGGAAAAGACAATTGCAACGAGCACAACTGGAACATAAATTGGATGAATCGCTGAATAAATTTTTAATTTAAGGACCACATAAAAAATGAAGAACAGAAAGTTCTGACAAAGCAAGTACTCTGTGTAGCTCAAGTACAGAAAAAGAGAGGACGCAAGATAACTATGAAGAAACAAATGTTACATGCAAAAATGAAACTGGCCTGACTGGACCATCTGCAGAAGTTGCAGCAGAAGAAATATTGGATTCCGATTCAGCAAAACACAAAACTTCAAATTTTACTTTAAATTTTAATGTAATGATCCAGGTACTTGGCCGAATCATATAACTACTAAAGTTAGAGATTGTTTAGCTGAGCATTGCCTGCATCAAGTAGTTAATAAAGAATCTCCCAAAGATGAATCTGTCCACAAGTTTTCCGATTCATGCTATTATCGAACTTAGCAAATGGAGAAAAACTTTTACGAAGTTATTTAGTTTATTCAGAATTGCGAAATTCGGTTTTCTGTTATTATTGCAAAATATTCGGTAGTCAAAATTCCCAACTTACTAACGAATACAGTTGTAACGATTGGCAACATTTGAGTCATATATTAAAAATACACGAGACAAGTTCTGCGCACATTAAAAACTGTTCAAAATATAGTGAACTTAAAATGTCGTTGATTAAGAAATGCATTATTGATTGCACACAACAAAAATTATACGAAACTGAGAAAAAATATTGGCAATCTGTTATAGAAGGGTTAATCTACATAATACAATATTTATCAAGAAGGCGTATAGCTTTTAGAAGTTCTTCACAAAAACTTTTTGAAAGTGATAACGGTAATTTTTTAAAGTTAGTAGGAACTGTCGCTAAATTTGATTCGAGAATAACAGAACACTTACATCGCATCCAAACATCACAAAAAAGGAACATTGCTTATTATTTAGGTGATAAAATATAAAATGAAATCGTCCATATAATTTCTGAAGCTATAAAACAAAAAATTTTAGGAATGGTTAAAGAGGGTGAAATATTATTCATTAATTCTTGATACTACTCTGGATAAAAGCCACACAGAACAATTATCTATTGTTATTAGCTTTGTTAATCAAAATAAAGATACAAATATAGCCGAAATTCATGAACATTTTTTGGGTTTTCAATCTGTAGAAGATACCACTGGGCAAGGACTATTTCAATTTATAAAAAATTATTTAAAATTATTGAATATTAACATTTCAGATTTACGCGGCCAAGCTTATGATAACGGTTCAAATATGCGAGGCAAACATAATGGACTGCAGAAAAAAATCCAAGGGCTTTTTTTTTATTCCGTGTGCTATTCATTCATTAAATTTGGTAGTTAATGATGCAGCTAAGATATCCTGTGAAACTAAATTTTTTTGGGGTAATACAGGAATTATATAATTATTTTTCAATATCTGTGAAGCGTTGGGTTATATTAAAAAACATTCGTGTTTTAAATTTGAAACCACTTTCTGCTACTAGGTGGGAAAGTAGAGTAGAAGCAATAAAGCCACTTAAAAATAATATCAAGGAAATTTACCAGGCTCTTTTTGATATTACAGAAGATGAAACTAAAGATATCCATTCTAGAGTTCAGGCAGACAACTTAATTTCAAAGATTTATTCGTTTAAATTTATTTGCTCTGTTCATGTTTGGTATGAAATCTTAAGTCTCGTAAATGTTGTAAGCAAAATAATGTAGAATCCGACATTTGATATAGGAAAAATTACAGAAAATCTTGATTATGTTATACAAGAATTAAATACTCGCCAAACAGACCAATATTTTGAAAATATTATTAGAACTGCAAAAGAAGTAGCAAAAGACCTTAATATTGATCCAATTTTTCACAAAAGAACAAAAACGTTTGGTTATGAAGCATCAGATGAGACAATGCATGATCCTAAACAAAATTTTAAAATAAATTTTTTCTTTGCGATTTTAGACATGCCAATAACTTCAGTCAAGGAAAGATTCATACTCTTAAAACAACATAGCAAGTACTTTAAAGTTATAAGAGACATTAGCAAATTAAAAGATTGGAGCAACGAAGATTTAATGAAACATTGTAAAGATTTGCACTTAAAACTGAGCGACAATCAAGATATTGATGGTATGACTTTATTTGAGGAATTAAAAACTTTGCAATGTTTTATTAAAAAAGCGTCGGCTCTTCAGGATGTTTTAAATTATATATACGAAAATAAATTCACTGACGTGTCCGAATACTGTGATTGTGATGCGTATTTATTTAACATTACCAATATCCGTAGCATCAGGGGAAAGAAGTTTTTCAAAATTGAAATTAAAAAATTATTTGCAGTCAACAATGTCTGGAGAGTATCTAACGGATTTATATCAATTATATCAATTGAAAATAATATTATGGATTCATTAGACATTAAAGATATTATTAAAAATTTTGTGGCGGCTAAAGCAAGAGCAAGACGGATAAATATGTAAAATAAATCTACATTTATATTAATTGTTATATAGTTAAAAGCATATCTCCAAATTATCTTTGTCTTTGTTATGTAATATTTCTTTTCATATTAAAATAAAAGTAATTTTTGTTTATATATATATATATATATATTCAGTTGTATTTTTATATTAAGGAATAAACATTTTTGAAAAATTTTATTATTAAAAATTCCTTATTGCAGTGATTACAATGTTCTACTACTGTTAAATAAAATTTATTTTTATTTATATGTAGTATAAATAAAATAAATAATTCTATAATAAATAGTATAAATAATTCTACTGTCATTTATTTTGCAATATAGTGGAAAGAGACAGTCAGAATATGGTAGTCTACAGGGGAAAACTCGAGGTGATGTGCAAACAGGAGACTTGGTTCCCTCTCTGTGGAGGTAGGATTATGGCCTTAAATTTGTACTTTTACTTTGTTAAAAGTAAAATTTTTCATGGAAACTTATTTTATGGGTGCACTGAAAAAAGTTTTGCACAAGGGCGCCTCCTACCTATGGCGTGACACTGGTCCTTCTATAATTTCTTTCTAGAATTTTTTTGAAGACAGCTGTACTTCAAAACAATTTTTTCCCCTTAAAGTGTACCTTGTTATCACAACTTTTATATAGTTGTCCAGTTTTATGTTCTAATTATACATGCTCCTATTCCAATATTTTTCCCATAAGGTTTTCTTTTAATCTTCTAATTCTCAAACATACTTCAATATCTTGGCCATTATTTTACTTTTTCATATCTTGGGCTTTATTGATCTTTTACATTTTGGGTTTTACTCATTACTTTTATACCTTGGGTTTTTATCCATTACTTTTTTTATTTTTAGGTTATTCATTACTTTTATAAATCGTGGGTTTTATTCATTACTAATTCATATCTTGGGTTTTATTTTATTATTACTATTATTATGTAACACTCCCCAAAGACTAATCGAGGGAGGGCATCTACCTTCAACTTTTCGTCTCCACCAACTGCGACTATCTTCATCATCTACACCAACGGCATCTACCGCCAACCACCACTACTAGCATATTCACAGACAATCACAAACATCCATGCCCACGGCAGAATTCGAATCCGCAGCCTTATGGCTGGAGCGTGGATACGCTAACCACTCGGCCAACCAGGCTGGCAAAAAAAATTCATTACTAATTCATATCTTGGGTTTTATTCATTATCTTTTTTAATCTTATTTTTATATCCTTGGTTTTATTTATTACTTTTTCATATAGAGTCTTGCATATTACTTCTCGGTTAATTAATTTTTAAATTTCTTGTTAATTTACATTATACTGTCAATCTGTTGTTCATACTGCTTCTGCATAATTAGAACAAATTAACACTACCAAGGCAGGTCTGTGACATTGCCTGTTTTCGTTAATGATTAAAATCGATGCCTTCTTTTTGCTAATAATGTTTCAATCACATTTTGTCACAATCGAAAATTAACAATACTCAAAAATAGCAGATTAAAGTAGGGTGCTCCATTTCTTATGTCTCTTGACATTTCCTAAAAAGTTCCATGGTGCAAATGGTTCTTTAAACTATCTTCTACTACATTAAATTTCTGGATGGTACATGGCTTACTGCTCAGCAAAACACAATACCTTATTTATTGAAGGCTTTGCTACCATGTTTGGTCTCTTTAGAGCATACCAATTTCAGTTCTCTCCCTCTTCTCACATGCGCTGTGAGTGAAACCATTGAAGGATATGTTAAATACACCATACAGATCCAGACCAACCTTCCCTCATGCAAGGGTATATCAGTAAAACAATTCTGCAGGAAGACGACCAAATAGTACATGGGACTTAACTGAATGGTAACAAAATGAAACCAGCTAGTGAATAATTCTACTGCGATTTATTTTGCAATATAGTGGAAAGAGGCAGTCAGAATATGGTAGTATACAGGGGAAAACTCGAGGTGATGTGCAAACAGGAGACTTGGTTCCCTCTCTGTGGAGGTAGGATTATGGCCTTTCGCTTACTACTCGTGGAAGGATATATCAGTATAACAATTCTGCAGGAAGACCACTAGATAGTAGATGGGAGTGAACTGGATGGTGGCAAATCATGAGACCAGCTAGTGAATAATCTGGCTGCCACTTATTTTTCCATATAGTAGTGCCAGGAGGCAATTAGAGTATGGTGGTACACAGGAAGGAACTTGAGGAGATAGACAGACAGGAGACTAGGTTCCCTCTCTATGGACACTGTGATTATGGTCTTTCACTTCCCACCATGTCTCTATTCTTAACCTTTCTTTCCAACAAACAATAAAGAAAAACAGTCAGATTCAGTTTAAAATGCAGATCACAAAAAATCTCCAAAAAAACATCCACAAATACAGAAAAGCAACAAAAATCCAAACCAAAAGAATAAAAAAAAAATAACAAAAACTAAACAACCCACAAACATTAATAACAGAAGTGTAACTACTTCTATCCACTTCAAATGTCCAATGCAAATAAATAGAAATTCATCTTCTGCCTCCATCACTCTCCAAAGGAGAAAGGGACTCTATTTAAATTTCTGAAGATGATTCCATATAGAAGATTAGCCAACTTATTGAACAATATGCTTAATATTTGCAGGCAATTCAAAAAGTTGACCACGCAAGCTTAATATTGCCCTCAAGGCTCTGTGCTATCTCCATTGTTGTTTAATTTATATATTTATGATCTCCCTCAAACCAGTTCAAGGAAATTTGCTTACGCAGACAACCTTTCAATAATCACACAAAGCACTAATTTTAATGAAGTTGAAAAAATAATTACAAATTATTTGAAAATTCTGGACTCATATTTCAAACAATGGCATCTAAATTCAAACCTATCAAAAACTGAAGTGTCTACCTTTTATCTTAATAACCATCAGGCTAATTTCAAACCTACTGTCTTCTTCAGAGATACATTACTGAACTTTAGATAGAACACTTACCTTCAACTTGGAGGTGCAAATGCTGAAGCCTTATGTTTATCAACTCTGGCCTTAGTTTATTCAACTGCAGAGTACTGCTCCCCAGTATGACTCAACAGTGTTCATACTTTTAAAGTGAAGATCCAACTTAATCAAACAATGAGAATAATAACAGGAACTATAAGATCTACACCAAATTATTAGCACCCGTCATCAGTAACAGTGAAATTCCTAACTTACGCAGAAAAGCAGCTCTTGCTAAATTATGGGCAAATTTAACCAACAATGTTAACCTACCTATTATCCACGAAGACATACAAAATTCCCAACAAGGAGACTAAAATCAAGAAATCTTAGTTAGAGAACAGCAAAGGAATAGGGGAATCTTTCAACTTGACTAATATATGAAAAGATGAATGGCTCCAACAATCCCAAATTAGCTACATCGGACCCTACATCTAAATTACCTGGATTTGGACTGCCACATAATCTTTAGACAAACTTAAACTGCATTAGAACTGGTCATGGTAGATGTAAATTCCATCTACATAAATGGAAATGGACTGATTCTCCTGCTTTGATTGATTCTCAAACTATCAATCATATTTTACTGGATTACCCGTCCGCACGGTTAGCCCAGTGGCTTTACGCTTCGCAACCATATGCCTGGGGAAGGAGTGTCCTGGGTTCGATTCCCGTTGCCGACGTGAGGAGGAGTTTAAGGATCTTCCTCAGCCATAGCCAAGTTAGCCGGTCTTGGGCGTGGACAGCAGGGTTTCGGCCCCCAGTTTATCTAGAATTTTTCATCCTGCAAGCAGACAAACCAGCCCCATGAACACATGGATCTACAGTCATAAATACTTAAACCCCCCCATGAGGGGGGGGCTCAATTCGCCCCAATAGGGATGGGGGAGAAAACTTCTTATGAATAAATAAATAAATAACTGGATTGCCCATTATATGCTTTTGAAGGCACTATATATGATATATATACAAGAGGGACAACTACCTTAGACAGTATCTAACAGAGGGCACACGAGGATTGAGGGTCTTAGATTTGATCATCTCATCACAGGATGTAATTATAAATGAGGTGTCTAATCACCCACCAATTAGTAAGAGTGACCATGAGGTGATTACCTAGGTGGTTCCCAGCAGTGAGAGGACCTCTGTGAGAAAGGAGTATATGTGGAACTACACTGTGTGTGTGTGTGGGGGGGGGTGATTATGATGAGCTCAGGAGACAGCTTGCAGGTGTAGCATGGAATGAGGAGTTAACTGGAAAAAGAGATCAATGCAGCTTGGAGGATTTTTAAGAACTATCTAGTAGAAGCAGTATCTAAACGTATTCCAAGGGTCAGAAGGTTAAATAAGGTAGTTGTGAAATGGATGAATAGAGAGATTAAGCATGTGATGATACAGAGAAAAAGGGCATTATGGAGGCAGCATAAGAGAAGAGGTTATAACCAATTCCATGAGGATTACAAAGACCAGGCAAGGTAGGTGACCTGGTTGGTAAGGGTAGCTAAAGAGAGGTAGGAACAGCAGTTAGCTAATGAAGCGAAAAAGAATCCTAAGGAGTTCTTTCGACATGTAGCCAGCAAAAGAAAGAATGATTATGGAAGGATGACATTGATCGGAGAAAATGGTATAAAGACAGCTGTTGCAAAAGATATAGTGGAGATACTTAATGAGCAGTTCATAAAGATCTTTCAATCTTGTGAATGTGACATCATGGAAAGATTCACAGCAGTTGATGATGAGGAAGAGAGACTGACTAAGTGAGCAAGTGGTGTATGGGGGAGTTGAGCAAACTAGATGATAATAAGGCTGTGGCACTTGATAATATATCACCACGTATTCTAAAGAAATGTGCCAGGGAGTTGACACCTGCCTTGACATATTTTTTTAATAAGCATTGCATTGGGTCAAGTTCCTAAGGAGTGGAAGGAGAACAAGATTGTACTACTTCATAAGGGAGGTGATAGAACTCAAGCATCAAATTACAGGCCTATCGGTACTTCAGGTATTGAGGTTAAGTTGTTGGAGAAGCTTGTGAGAACTAGGATCCAGAGTTGGGTTGACAACAATTGTATTATCTTTGATGGACAGCATGGATTTACTAAAGGGAGGTTTTAGTAATCGACAATAAAGTGACTGCTTCGTTGGACAGAGGAGAAGGATACACAGTAATATACTTGGGGTTTGCAAAGGCTTTTGATAGATTACCGCATGATAAGTTGATAGTCAAACTAGAGCAGATGGGGTTGGATATTGCATTAGTGCATTGGACTGGAGACTGGCTATCTGATAGGTATCAGCAAGTTTTGTATGGGGGAGCAATATCCAGGAAAAGGAAAGTCCCTAGCAGTGTGCCTCAAGGGTCTGTTTTAGGGCCATTACTGTTTAACTTCTGTATTAATGATATTGGCAAACATTTGGATGGAGATATTCAGTTGCTTGCAGATAATGCTGTTAGATCTATAATAAGGGCTCTATCAAAATTTAGAGCCATTCTTCCAAGATCTAACAAGAAAACAAAGTTATGCAGGAAAATACTTGTACTCTCAAAAGCCTTTGCAAACCCCAAGTATATTACTGTGTATCCTTCTCCTCTGTCCAACGAAGCAGTCACTTTATTGTCGATTACTAAAACCTCCCTTTAGTAAATCCATGCTGTCCATCAAAGATAATACAATTGTTGTCAACCCAACTCTGGATCCTAGTTCTCACAAGCTTCTCCAACAACTTAACCACAATACCTGAAGTAGTGTGGTTAAGTTGTATTTTATATTTTATATAAAAGAACATATCACATCCTAGTTTGAAGATAATGAAAATGAAGAAACGTGGAATGAGCTGTAAAGAAACATTAATATTAAATTATGATATGTGTTAAATTGTATGTCTAAGATAGAAATACATTTGTTGAAACATGAATGAAAATTTATATTATGTGCAAGATAAGGGCTGTACATCCACCTGTTAACAAAAGTCCAAAGGTTACTACCTAACCACCAATTGATGATGTAACATATGATGAGTGAGCGTTCGTGGAAAGTGAATAACAACCCTTCCATGAAATCAGCGCTTGACAAATAGAGGAGAGGTGACTTCACCCCAGAGAACGAATGGGAAGGAGTCGTGAGTATGATTGGAGTGCTGATAGAGCATGCTGGAAAACAGGATAAAAAGTGCTCGCATGTAATTTGAACGCTCTCTCTCGCGATTTTTTCTGTTCCTGTGTCTTTCCTCGTATGGACCAACGTGACTGAGGACCGGAAGGATGCCTGGTGCCGGCGATCTGCAACCTTTTTCCCGTTGCTGATCGACCCGAGTCAGACAAGGCTACCTACGAGATGACGGCAGAATTCCAGATTGAGCCATTGGTAAAGCCAGTACCAATGTAAGAGGGCAAAAGATCTCCTTTGAAGAAGAGTCACGTGAATCGCAGTGACCCATAGATGACCGAACAATTAGCAAAGAAGCCAGGCCATTTTCGTAGTGACCACTTGGCAGCAACCTTAGATTCGTGATATCGTGAAGACAAGGTGGTAATGTACTGAACTTTAATTTTTCTTGTATAATACTTAATCATAGAGGAAAGAACAAACTTGATT
Source organism: Typopeltis vanoorti (assembly GCF_054136105.1). Taxonomy (NCBI): domain Eukaryota; kingdom Metazoa; phylum Arthropoda; class Arachnida; order Uropygi; family Thelyphonidae; genus Typopeltis; species Typopeltis vanoorti. The sequence continues at coordinate 77,539,617 of NC_143562.1, read as the reverse complement.
TCCATCCAAGAAGAAAGGAATCCTAAATGCAAATTTGTGCTCAGTGTCCTAATGTCTGTTTGGATTGATAGTCAGAGAACTGAACATTGTGCTGTTCCTAACTAGTACAGAGGAAATATAACATCTGACCGATTAGTTGAACAAGTTGATAAGTTAATTGTGTTGCATGTGAGCCTAACTCACACATAAAATGTGGATAGTGCACTTGTAAAGTTGAAAATTGCTTATTCAGTTTAAATGTTATATTGTTGATAAACTGAGATGTTTAAACTTAGTAGTGACCCTTTTTGGTAATTTAGATAGATAGGGGGAATTTTATGTCTTCACTTACTAACTGATAACTCATCATCATCATCATCAAATTCCTGCAATGTACCCTCAAGGGGTGTACAGGATATGATAGTACTACATGAACAAAATTACATCATTACTATCTTCCTATCTACAATTTTCCTCCAAATCAGTCTGTTACTTGTCAAGACTCCAAAATTATCAATCTTATATTTCTATCATTTAAGGCACTTTGTACTGTATCAATCCACCTATATCTTGGTCTTCCTCTTGGTCGTTTTGCTGCCAACCTGGCAGAGAACACTTGTTTTGCTAATCTTTCCTCGCCCATTCTATTTAAGTGACCATACCACCTCAGATTAGCTCTGCTAACGCATTCCTGGATGCCGACAACATCAAGTTCTTTCCTAATATCCTCGTTTTTAATATGATATTGCCATTGATGCCATCTGTTCACACCTCTAATCTTTCTCAGGACTCTCGTATCTGTGGTCTCTAGTCTTTGATCAAGTGTTTTACTTCTGACCCAGCTCTCAGCTCCATAAGTTAAAACTGGTTTGAACATTGTCTTGTATACAGCTAATTTAGTGTTCCGACTAATTTCTCTCTTATTCCATATGAATTTATTCAATTGACTTCCCACCATACCAGCTTTGCTGATTCTGTTGTCTATTTCTATGTTTAATTTACCATCTTCAGTAAAAATCATGCCTAAGTAGCTGAAATGTTTTACTTGTTCCACAGGTTCTCCATTCACAACACAGTTGACATTTTCAATGATTCTGCCTATTTTCATTGTGTCTTTTTATTGCTGACCTTCATACCATATCTATTACAATAGCTATTCAATTTAGTCAGAGAATCTTGCAGACTTGTAGTGGATTTATTTCGAAGTATAACATCATCTGCATAAAGCAAAGAGCTGATATTAACATCTCCAATTTTGATATCATGTTTAATACCACTTTCCTTCATAATGTGATCCATATAGATAATGAAAAACAGAGGGGATAATGTACATCCTTGTCTCACACCAGATTTAACATTAAACCATCTTCCTGTACTTCCTTCAATTCTAACTGCTGACTTACAACTCAAATAAAGACTGCGTATTGCTTGATATAATGCCCCATTCACACCATATAACTGCAGCGTATTGAATAGCTTCTCTGTTGGCACCTTATCATATGCCTTTTCCAAATCGACAAAACTTAAATACAGATCTTTGTTATATTCCTATGCTTTCTCGACTATTTGTCGTAAAGTAAAGATCTGATCCTGACAGCCTCTTTTTGGCCTGAATCCCGCTTGTTCTTCACCAAGCTTTTCTTCCACAATTCTTCTCAACCGTTTCTCAAGTATACTTGCATAGATCTTGCCAGGAACACTCAGTAGGGAAATACCTCTGTAATTCTCACATTCACTTTTATTTCCCTTTTTATATATTGGTACTATGAGAGCTCTACTCCAATCATCGGGAAATCGTCCCTCTGTCCAGGATTTCTGAACTATGCATTGCAGCCACTGTAAGACTCTTATACCACCATATTTTAGCATTTCTGGTCGAATATCATCTACTCCTGCTGCCTTTCCGCATTTCAAGCCTTTGATGGCCTTTTCTACTTCAAGTATGGATATGTATTCCTGACTGTATGCCTGGTCAGTGTTTTTTACCACTGTGCTGTCATCACTGCTTGTTTCATTTAGCAGTTTTTCAAAGTAATTACTCCATACTTCAAGGATATCTTTTTCTACCGTTTTCATGTCACCTTTATCATCTCAAACTCCTTTTACAGCACTCTTTCCTCCATTCCTAAGCTTCTTCAACAACCTCCAGAATATTTTGCCACCTTCTTGATATTTATTTTCTATATTCTTGCCAAAGTCCTCCCATGACTTTTGATTAGCTAGTTTTACACAGTGTTTAGCATTCTTGCATTTGTCTCTATATTCTCTAAAAGCACAAGCTGACTTATTTGACAGGAACTTTTGATATGCTTTCTTCTTTTCCTTCACTGCCTCTTTAACTTCCTGTGTCCACCAGGGAGTTCTGATTTTTTTATCCTTGCAGACAACCTCACCACATGCCTCTCTGGCAGAATCAATTAATGTTTTCTTCAGCATTTGCCACTGAATCTCCAAGGTTTGATTCCTGTTCTCAAACTCTTTCATTTTTTCTTCAATAATCTTTGTGTATTTTAGTCTACAGTTCACATCTGAGAGCTGCTCAACTTTTATTCGCTTTAAAACTTTCTTACATGTTATTCTTTTCAATATGAAATTCAATTTTATCCTGCTCAAGACTAAATAGTGATCACTTCCAATTTCAAATCCTCTGTACACTCTGGTGTCCTGCACCAGGGAGAAAACATCACTATCAACAATAACATAGTCAATGAGACTTTTCTTATTCCTAACCTCTTCTCTCCATGTGAATTTGTGCACATTTTTATGTTGGAACATGGTGTTAGTAATAATCAGTCCATGTCCTGAGCAGAAATCCAACAGATATTTGCCATTATTATTAGCTTTGCTCTTTTCTCCAAATTTTCCCAAAATATTTTTGTATGTCTCACAATCATTTCCTACTCTGCTATTTAGATCCCCAACAAGGACCAACTTTTCCTTTTTCATTGTGTCAGTTGCTTTTTCTAAAGCCTCAAAAAAATTCCTCCACTTCTACCTTAGTAGAGCCTTCTGTGGGACCATAGGCACAAATAAGTCTCATTGTCCAGTTCCCCATTCTCGTATTCGCCCACATTACTCTACTCAAGACTGACTGCCATTCAAGATAACTGATAACTGGGTAATGAAATTATTGTTTCTTTTAACCTTGATATGTGTAACCTTAATGTAGTCTCATTTAGCCATTAATAAAATGCGTTTTGTTAATATATACCTGAGAGTTGTACGAGCATGAGACTGACGTACCACTTGTAAAATTATGGACCTATGCATAAAAGGAATACCAAGGGAGTTAAGAGTAGATTGGCCATGATTGTATTTCATTATCTCCAACGTTAACTAAACTCCATTGGTTGGATTAGATAACACGTTAGTTCTGGTGAACTTTCTCAGGACAAGAAGTTTCTGTTCCTAGGTTCTGACTAGCGCAGCTCTAACAAATCAAATTTTGTCAGAATTCAAAATGGGAAAGCGCTCCCAGAAAATTAATTCAGAGTAAATCTTAGTGAGCACAAAAGAACTATTAGAAATTAATGTAAGACGAGGAACACACGATATAACTATGCAAAGTTGGGACGAACCATGAAGAATAGAGAAGATGTTGTGGCCTTACAAGAAGACTTGAATAAATTGAGTGATCGGGCACAGGAATGAGAATAAATGTTCAATGTTGCAAAATGTAAGGTTTTAAAATTTGGAAAACAAAGATGGAATGCAGAATTTATGCTTGTTGAGGATATACTGTCAGAGGTGAAGGAAATAAGAGCTCTTGGGATGATAGTGGATAAGGATCTGAAATGGACTCATTGCCAAAATTGTGAAGAGAACACAAAGACTTCTGGGAGTGATGTGGAGGACACTGATTTGAAGTAGGGAGATTCATGTTCCATTGTATAAAGCTTTGATTAGGCCACACATGGACTACTGTGCCCAGATTTGGTCACCTGGTTTCCAGAAGGACAAAGAGATGTTGGAAAGGGTCCAGGGGTGACTGACTAAGGTAGTTTCTGATCTCTGGAATGTTGAATATGAGGAAAGATTGAGAAGATGCAATTTACAGAGTCTGGTGGATAGGAAGAAGAGGGGAGGTATGATAGAGACCTACAAGTAAGTAAGGGGTTGTTATAGGATTAATGTTGGAGAGGTTCTACAGAAAACAGTGGGAGATCAGGGGAGAACCAGAGGTCATCCCTGGAAACTGTATAAAGAGGGTGTGAGCAGGGGGAGTGAGAAGCAGGTTTTTTGCATGCAGAGTTATGAATGATTGGAATGCTTTACCTAAGAGTGTGGTGTCTGCAGGAATTTGAGTGTGTTTAAAGCATATGATGAGCTGTGTGTATGATAAAAGGATCTCCTAGATGAGTCTTTGACTCCATGGGGTCTTGGGTAATTACAATAATAATGTTACTACGGAAACTATAAACTGGCTTGAAAAACTGAAAATTGCTTTGTAAAACTTTTTTTTATGTGGCTTTTAGTTGTCATCTGTTATAGTACAGTTGGTTTAACATCTATAACTTAAACCAACTCTACCTCTCCAGTTTCATTCCGCTGAGCAACTGGTAGAGATGCTCGGGTTTGTAATTACCACCATCTTATCAACAACCTTGGCCTTTAACTACCATCACTTTCAAATGCATTGTAGAGAACAATTTTTCACTCGGTAACACAAATATCATCTAAATAACCTTTACTATAAAACGCCCTTCAGTCATCCTCAATGTCATGTCCTTTTTCATTATGAAAGTACCAGATGCAATGATTTGTGACTTTTACTTCATTCCATTCTTCTGATCAAACAACTGCTTAGAATAACAGAAGTAATTCTTAAAGGAATGAACGTCTTTACTCTCCATTCCAAACAAAATTCCTGACCACTATCCAAGCTTTGGTTCTCCACAAGTGTGCCAAGGCATTCCAAGAAAAAATTCAACATATCACAAATGGCCTAAGAACAAAACACCAGCTATGCACTGCAACTCTCAAGATCTAAAAAAAAAAAATCAAGCCTAAATTTGATTCTGAAAGGACCAAATGCAGAAAACATACCCCCTGTTCTACAGATAACCAAGCATTCTGATCCCTCACCAAGGCCACCTCAGCACAACTTTTGCCCATCCAAAATTTGCCTTTACTTCTCAACATGATATTGTAACTATCTGAAGACCTACTATCATCATTCTTCTTCTCCAATTTTCACACTAATAAACCTTACCTCTCACTCTGCCAAGAACTTTGCCTCTATTCAGCCCATTCCAAAAAAAATAAAAAAGGTGATAAGTCAGCCAACAAATTATCATCCAACACTTCTTGTACATTCTTTAAAATATCACAGAGAAAGTTCATCAACAACCACTTGAATGAATGACAATCAGTTAACTGACCATTCTTGAGCCAATCTCCTAGGCATCAACCACCCAGCTTTGGACACAAGCCATGGAAAGGTTTAAAGAAACTGATTTGGTTGTTCTTCACACATCTAGAGCATTTGATTGGGTCTGGGAATTGTTCAGGAAACAGAGACTGCTTAGGAAACTACCATCTCATGGTCTAACTTCAATGGTAATTGCAATTGAGTCACCAGCTTCCTTTCTGGTCATTCATTAAATATCATTGTTATTGGTTTCCTTTCCTCAAATTTCCTCATCAATGATGGAGTGCCTGGGGCTCTGTTCTTTCTCCCACTCTGTTCTTCTTGTACATAAAGAAGCTTCCTTCGCTGACCTGAAATCCTATCCATAGCTATAGTGGTGGCAGTAGACTCCATTTCTGTTCATCATTTGACAATCCTTATTACACATAATCATTAAAAGCTTCAAGATCTTCCATAATGATGCATCACACTGATATCTTTCAGTGGGCAAGGATAATCTTGTGAACTTCAATGCTTTCAAAACACCTGTACAACTGCTAACACCACATAAATTCCAAACCTACCCAACCTTGGAATACTGCTCACACATTTGAGATATGCATCTAAATTCCCCTTGATGATAATCTGAAAGGGACAATCCAATTAATTGATTATCTTCTCTCTCACAGATTCATTCAACTTACAGGTATTCTATTTCTGCCTTGTGTCTTCTATAGGAATTTCCATGAAAAATGTTCTGCTGAACTAGTCACCATCATTCCTCCACTGTCTTCCAAAAGTGAAGGGCTATAGAACAGCTACTGGTCAACATCCATTAGTGTCTAGCTTCAAATGTACCAAACCAACTTCTCTTCTTCCTATTTCATTTCAAATACCTCTCTCTCCCTCCCCCTTGGCACACAGTCTCTGTCCTCTCCAAAGTTTTTTGGGAAAACAGAGACTATGAGGCCTATTGAAAATACAACCTTCAGTCGTTCCAGAAATGTATCAACAGATTTCTCTTTTCTTCCTAATCCCTTGCTGCCATAGTACTGATGTACTAGAGGCTTTGTAACCCTTCAGGTTACAAAGCCTCTAGTCTGATATTAAAAAACTCCTACCGAACATGTAAAAAATACTCAAGGCATGCAAAAAAACAAAATAAAAAATGGTGAATGTAATATCAAGAGTTCTGGATGCAGAAAAGACTGTTTCTCAGCTGCCATATGCAAAAGAGTGCAGCCCTAGGATATTTATATACCAGTCCCAACTCTGACATGTTTATTTACCAGTTACAACACTGTTACAAGTTCCAACCAAAGCCTCATATGCAAGATGAATTTTAAAGGAAATTCACTAGGAAAGGAAAATCTAGCAAATTACTTATATGGTTCCTACAAGTGTTTGCTAGTGAGAATAAAATGTATTAAAAACATCTGCATCATTCATGAGTTAATAAATAAATACAAATGCCCCATGAAAATCAAAAATATCTACACATGTATAAAATACCCCCCCCCACACACACACACTCTTGTCACTATTTAGGATATAAAAAAAGAACTTAATATGAGTGTACTTTCTGGTCATAGACCAGAAAAACTTAGTGAGAGACCACAACAAAAATTTTTTAATTAAAAAACTTGTTACCAACCACACCATGTAAAATGAAAAACAAATGATACAAATTATTACTGTTTTGTAAATTGTGAGAAAGATGTATGTGAAGTTATCTGTTCCTAACATGTTACTGCATGTCCACCTACTTCATCCCAAGCTATAATTTCTCTTTTTACTTTCTCTCACATTCTGAGAATAATTGAAGCAGATCTTATGAATAATTAAATTAGCAAACTTGTAAACAGAAAGATATGACTGTAACAGGATATATCAGAATGAACCTTCTGTAGGTGTTATTATTATTATTGCTACACAAGGAACCTCCAGAGAACTAGAAGACTATATCATGTCTCTCCTTGAAAGCATTGACCAACAAAGCATTCACAATAGACACAGGCAACCAATTCCACTCATTTATCACTCTCTAAGCTTAATATCTCATCATCACACTGTTGCTAGCCACACTTGTATCAATTTCCAGAGATGACCCTTGTACTGTCTCTCTAGCCAGGTGCTCAAATATTTCCTCTTCATCAATTCTATAAAATCCTTTTAGTAACATGTTTCTCTCATATCCCCTCTTTTTCACCTATCAACCAATTCCGCAACCCAAACCCTCAATCTATCATCACAGGAAGTATTCCACAGCCAACTCATCATCTTAGTCATTCACCTCTGTATCCCCTCCACCTCCTCATCCCCCAGAAAACAAGATGACTATACCTGAGCACTGTAATCTAGATGTGGCCATATCAAGGCCTTATACAGTGGAATGATAAATTCCTTATCTGTGCTTGCTGGTTTGCTCTTCAATAACCAAGTAATCCTATGATCTACCTTGGTCACCTTTGCAATATACTTTCTGAATTTCAACTTCCTATCCATCAACATCAAATAATCCCTAGCTAGCTTCATCAATTTCTGAAGTATAGCTGCATCGGTGTACTACACAACTGGGAATCATTTCATTCCAAATGCATAACTTGACATTTTTCTACATTAAACTACCCATATTCTCTGCCTATTTAAATTATTTTGCTCTCTAACATTACCTTAACTATTATTCTACCCAATTTTGTATCATCAGCAAACAAATGAATATCTCCCTTCAAATGATTTCTATATTGTTTAGTACAAATTAAACAGCAGTGGTCCATGCAAAAAGCCTTGCAGTGCACCACTAGCTGCCTACTTTCACCTGGATTCTACTCCTCCATATACTCAGGGCCGCCCCGTGCAGTAGCATATTTTGCCGCCCCTTCTCCCTTATTTTTCGTATAGTTTATGCCAACTTTGCCGCCTCGTGCAAATGCACGTCTTGCACCGTCGGTAGAATCGGTCCTGCATATACTACTCTTTGATATCTGTCCATCAGCCACTTTACTACTCTCGCATCCATATCACCAGTTTCACATTCATCCCCATTTGTTTTAATTTGTGTAACAGAATTCAATGTGGTATCTTGTGAAACAGCATCACAGAATCCAGCAATTATGTAGCCATTCATTCTCTTTTATCCAACTCAGCCACCTCTATTTATATTATACAAGGTGAGTAAATTACTAAGGCATGGCCTACCTTCACAATGCCATGCTGCCGCCCACCCCCTCTATATCATTATCATATTCTTATCTATCCATTTCAAAATTCTGTCTTTGACCAACTTTTCCAACACCTTTACTACCACTACCAAGATACTAACTGGGCTATAATTTGCTGCCACAGTCCTGAAGCCAACTTTATGCAATGGAACTAGTTTGCCCTCCTCTGATTTCCTTGGAAATTTATCAGAGCTTAGACTTAAATTAGCCTAGTGATGTGTCACAGGAATATGTGCTTTGACCACTGTTTGATTTGTACAGCTTAGTCAGAGGCAATACCAATTTTTGCACATTCACTTCTGGTAATAACACTCCTTGATGTCTATACCACTGTAATTATGTACATGTAAAAATGAAGAATAGCAATAGTAAAAACACATCATAAGAACAGTCCACATTAGTTGGGAAAATTTTCTTTATAATGACTGCTTATTATAAATGATTAAATAACTGAAAAGATAAAAACTGTGCTAAAATCAAAGCAGTGAGCAAAAATGTTTTTCTTTCTTTCTTTCTTAATCCTCTTCTACCTTTTACGGTGTTGAGGTTTTTTTTTATTCTTACAACCATCTCAAGGATAAGTTGGTTCCCTATTGCCTCAAGGTGTGTCTTACATACACAGGGCCAGTTTGTCTGTTCTGGGGGATGAAAAACCCAAGTTTCCTGGTGAAAAACCTCCTACCTCTGTATGAAAACCGGCTAACTCACCTTTTGCCGAAAGAGACCTAAAGGTTCTTCACATCAAAGACGGGAATCGAACCCAGGTCTTTCCAACCAAAGGGCTTCATCTATAACAACTGAGCTACAGAGGCTGAGCACAAATGCAACAATTCAAATACAAATTAAAACAGCATTTTTATTTTACTGACAATCAATCAAAAAGAAAAACATTTATGGAGTTTGACAATGCTTGAATTTGAACACATTAATCTGAACACAGGAACAAACATGTCTATAAATACCATATTCATATGAGTATTTCATAGTCTCAATAATCAAGGTCATGACAATTAAACTATTACACACCTTTATGAAGTAGTCACAACTTTTGATAGATTGCCACACCACAAGTTGGTAACTAAACTGAAGCAGATGCGAATGGGTGACAGACTAGTGAGCTGGATAGGTGACTGGCTATCAGATAGGTATCAGCAAGTTTTGTATTGGGGGGAAAGGAAGAGCACTATCTCAAAAGAAGAAAGTCAAGTATGCCACAGGGGTCATTTTTGGGACCACTGTTATTTAATTTGTATATTAATGATATCGTGATAGGTTTAACTATATATTAGGAAGATTTAGTGCATCTTTTTTTTTTAAAAGAAGGCCTCGAGTGTCATCTGCTTCATTGACTTTCGCTTCTTTTCATTTAAAACAGCTTGATAATAAGCAGAAGCATTATTCATTTCATGGAAAAATTACTAAATCATTCTAATCATTACTAAATCAGTGTGTCAATGTAGAGAAACTAGAATTCCCAGGGTGGATGGTAGCAGGGATGGTCTCTTGTGGGAATCGGTGGTTGGGGGAAGGGAGGATGACATCAGGTAACACTGAGTCTAGTGGGGTCGAGAGGGGACAACGATAGGTATAAAAGCAGTGACATTTTTTATTCTTTATACTAATGCCAGGAGTATCCGAAATAAAGGAGATAAATTGATGGTGCTGATAGCATCAGCCTGGCCAAAGATTATTGGGATCTCTGAGACATGGTTGACGGAGGATGATATAATAACAGGAATCGAAGTAGAGATATTAAGTGGGGTGTTGCTACAAACCAGGGAGCACAGAGGGTGGAGAGCAGGAGATGTTTAGGTAGTTGAGCTTGGCAAGTGCAAGAATAATGATTGTTATGGGAGATTTTAACTATAGCAGTATAAGTTGGGAAGAAAAAAATGCATGTAGCAATAAGGGGAGGGAATTTCTAGAATTCTTGAGGGAAAAATGTCTTAGGCAACATGTAATAGAGGGAACAAGAAATTCAAGAGTTTTGGATTTGGTCATAGCATCAGAAGAGCTGATAATAAGTGAGATGACATCTCTCCCACCAGTTGGAGAGAGAGTGACCATGTGGTTTTGATTTGGAAGATGAATAGACATGCAGGTGTATCAAAGAAAAGGGAACGTATGTGGAAGTTTAAGAAAGGTGATTATAATAGTCTTAGGTATCAACTAAGGGCAGTTCCATGGAGAGCAGAATTAGAAGGTCAGGATTATCATTAGTGCTTGGGAAATTGTGAAGGAATATTTGTTAGCAGCAATAGTAAGCTGTATTCCACAAGTGAAGAAGCGGACACAATTTGGTGTAAAGTGGATGACAAACAATATCAAACATGAACTGCAGTTGAAAAAAAAAAAAAGATTATGGAAGAGATACAAGGAGAGGAGTGGAGGGCAGATACATGAAGAATATAAGACGCAGGCCAGGAGAGTGACCAGTATGGTGAGGAAGGCAAAACTGGAATATGAGAAGAGACTGGCACTAAGTTCCAAAGAAATCCTAGGGAATTTTTCAGCCATGTGGCCAGTAGGAGGAGAAATGATTGTGGAAGAATGACATTGCAAGATAAAAATGGGAACAGAGTGACTGATGCAGAAGACAGTGGAGTTGTTCAATGAGCACTTTATTGGAATATTTCATCCTGGAGAAGAAGGTTTGAATACTAGAGAGATAGAGCAGGTTCAGGGTTTAGAGGTGCAAGAGGAGAGTGTGTGTTCCAAATACTGAGTACTCTGGATGGGTAGTATTTCACCATGGGTTTTGAGAGAACGTGCTAAAGAACCGACAGCTCTGTTGACCTGGCTCTTCAATAAAAGTCTGGCTGTGGGAAACCCAAGGAATGGATGGAAGGTAAGATAGTGCTGTAGCACAAAGGCGGTAGCAGACTGGAAGTGTCTAATTATAGGCCAGTTGGAGAAATTAGTGAGGGACTATATACAGTGTTGGGCAGATGGGAATAATGTTATCTGTGAGAATCAAATTGAATTTGTTAAGGGGCACTCTTGCTTTAGTAATATGATTGCCTTTTATAATAAAGTGACAAGAGCAGTTGATGAGGGAAAGGCATACATTGCCATTTTTTTTGATTTTGCAAAGCTGTTTGACAGGGTGCCACATGATAAGCTGATATTTAAGGTACAGCACATGTGTTTAAATGTCGGGTTAGTCAAATGGATTCAGGATTGGCTGTCTGATAGGTATCAGAGAGTTGTGTATGGTGGGGCAATATCAAGGAAGCAGAAGATTACAAGTGGGTTCCACAGGGCTCAGTACTGGGACCTGTATTGTTCAACCTTTATATCAATATCAATGGATTGCAAGGGGATATTCAGTTGTTTGCAGATGATGTCAAGGGGAAGGGTTATCAGTAATAGTGCAGATGTGGCAACCCTGCAAGAGGATTTGAATAATTCTCGTAGACAGGCTTATATGTTGGTTATGCATTATTAAAACACTTAAGGAATTGAACAATATAGTTAAGAATATAAATTAAATTATACTTTAATAAATATTTCTGATATTTCGGCAACGTCACGTTGCCATCTTCTAAAGGAACTTACAAAAAAAGGCACGTGCACGTAGGCACTACAACACAATAACTGGGAATGAAGTGATGAAGTTATTGTTCTCCTAAAAGTCCTGATGCCCTCTTGCGGGCTAAGTAGGTGTTCTTGGCTGTTAGGCTGAAGGTCTGCTGATGTAAGCTTCCCAAATTTGGGGCAGTCGCATACAACCAAATTTGGTTGTATGCAACTGCCCCAAATGTAAGTGGTTGACATACCCTTGTAAAGTGGTCACTCAGTAACTCAACTACTTTATCTGCTTCTGTCACCATCAGCACTTATTAAGATTATTTTTACAGTCATTCTTCCTCTTACTTGCCAAATAATGAAAGAACTCTTTGTGATTTCCTTTGGTCTGCTCAGCTAGTTTCTTCTCATAATCTGATTTTGCCTTCCTTATCATGCTGATCACCTTTCTTGCATGACCTTTTCCTATTCATGAGTTTACTGGTCACTTTTCTTCTTATACACCCTCCACACTATTTTCGTTTTCTGCAGCTGGTGCTTAATGATATTATTTATCCATCTAACTCCTACCTCATTAACCTTCCTTGCCTTAGGTATATAATTTAATACTGCTCCATTTAGATGCCCCTTAACTATCTTCCATGCTACTAACTTTCTTATCTTGCAGTGTTTTATGCCAAAGCACAGCTTCAAGCTTCCTCCCAAGCTTGTCACAATCAGCTATCTTTCAATTGCATGTATATCCTTTCTTGACAGAATATTCCTCATGTTTTACAATCTCCAATGTCAAAATCGAATGCTCCTTTTCCCCAGTCAGACGCAATGTGGTCAACTTGGTTATTGCTAACTCTTCTGATCCAATGACTAGGTCCAATACTTTTCTACTCCTAAGTCCTCTCTATCACATACCGAGTCATAATTATCTCTCAGTAGGTGTATGAATTCCATTTCCTTCCTGCCATGTGATCTTTCTTCCTTCCAATCTATATCACCATAGTTGAAGTCCCCCCATAATAATTACTCAACCTGCACTCATATTAATTTTCTGACACACATTTTCCAGATCATTCCTGGAATTCCCTGACCTATAGCAACCAACCACATATTTTGTCTTATTGACCTTGATATCACACTAGACTGCTTCAAATGTTCTTCTTGTTCCTGATACTACTAGCATTGGTATACAGAAACTAGAGCATCCCTTTAGGCTTCCAACCATCTTTACTTGTACCGCTAAAAAGTATTTCTTAAAATAATTAACTTTGCAAACTTGTTTAATCACATTAATTAAGCCTGGTATTAATGAATGCCAATTTATATTAAGTCTTAGTCTCATAAAAATTACTTCATTAATACTGATCTAATATAGTTTTACTTATGCTGTATTATAAAGTGACTTACCTAATGGCTGTCGCTGAAAAAATACTTGAACCCACATTTTTCTTAACCTCTCCAAGTCTTCATTATTGTGTAGTGGCAATACTTGAGAGATAATACCTTCTGAGACACACCTGGAAACTAATGCAGAACATTTTTTATAAACCGAAAATATTTCATAAGCAAATTAAATGACATTTTTATATTTAAACAAAATCCTCCAAGTAGGAGGATTTTGTTTTAGAGATGAGGATATGATGTCATCATGTAAAATCATTAGAATTATAAATTAATGGCTGATGCTGCATATATCAGACAGCTATCATTATAAGCCAAAAGCACTACACAATTAACTAATCAACAAATGAAGAATGTATAAATAAATGAAATAAATAAATGAATGAAGAAGTATAGAATAGTTATGCTGACACTACAAGAGATGAGCTAGTTCAAAAATATAGTTCAAAAAATGATTAGTTTTTGTTGTTTTTTTACATGGAAGAAATAGCACAAAATGAATATGAACTATGGACCTACTGACTTTGCAATCAACAAAAAGTTATTAATCTCACTAACAACAATTCAAAGTAATCAATTACAGAATAAGTAAATTAAGGCTAAAATGTAAGTGGTTGACATCAAATATGCCAATGTATGTACATTCACAAACGACAGGAAATGATTAAAGAATTTTAAAAGATAATCAAAGAAACCTTTGACAACACCATAAACTGAAGACCTCCGAAACAATGACTGATTTAACAATATCAAAAAATAACATTCCCAGGGGTACCTTGATGAGAAAATGCATTCATAAACAGATTTGGAGATCCCTATGTGAAAATTATGGAAATCTTTAAACCAAACTGAAATGGTATTTATTCATTAATAAAAGGTAGTGAAATTGTATATGTAATCCCATAAACAGTAGTGGACAAGCTGAATTTTCTCAAGTTTTTGGTTTTAGTTTGGCTTTTGTTTCAGTTAACAATAATTTTGGTTTTTGTTTTAGTTTGATATTTTTGGTTTTAGTTCACTATTTTGATATAGTGCTGATTGTTTTAACTGTCTCTACAATGTTAATTAATAGTTATTAGAATATATAGAGTGATTATGGAAGGATGACATTGATTGAAGAAAATGGTACAAAGACAGCTGTTGCAGAAGGTGTGGTGTAGATACTTAATGAGATACTCATTGGTTATGAATGAGGAAGTAAGTGGCATGAGTATGGAAAATGAGAGAATGGGTGTGCAAGATGAACAGGGAAACGGGCAGGCTCGGGGTGGACAGGGGTACACAGCATGAGAAGGGTGGATGCTCCAAGAGGATGTGAGAGCAGGAAAGGAATGGGATAACCTGGGATCAAGAGGAAACAGTTGGAATTGAAGAGGGTTCTAAAATGAATAAGCAGAAAGGGAAATGGCCCCAGTCGAGCATGAAGAGATGATATCGAATGAGTGGTATCAGTGGAACTAGCTGTAGATTAAGGAATGAGCTGTTGTGTTTATATACAAATGCGAGAAGTGTAAGAAACAAGGCAGATGAAATGGTTGCACTAATTGAGTGTGTTCACCCAAAAATTGTTGGAATAAGTGAGACATGGTTAGATGAGGACGACATCCTGGCAGGAATAGAGATGGAAAAATATGATGTGCTTCGTGAGGTTAGAAGGGGTAAAAAGGGAGAGGGAGGGCTATTGATGATAGAGAAAGAGTTATGTCCATACAAAGTAGAGATGCAATTGGGAAATAGTGAAAGTGGTTTTGAGGCAGCATGGTGTGAGATAGAGTTGAATGGAATGAAATACTGGGTTGGATGTTGTTATAGACCAGGAAATGTGGATGATAGTGACTATGAAATGTACAATCAAATAAGAAAAGAGTGATTATTATGGGAAATTTTAATTATAGAATATAGACTGGAATAATGAGATAGCAACTGGAAGTAAAGAAAATGAGTTTCTTGAGTTTTTGAAGGATAACTACCTCAGGCAGTATATAACAGAGGGCAAACGAGAATTGGGGGTCTTGGATTTGGTCATCTCATCAGAGAATGTAATTATAAATGAAGTGTCAAATCACCCACCAATTGGTGAGAGTGACCATGAGGTGATTACCTGGGTAGTGTGAGGACCTCTGAAAGAAAAGGGTATATGTGGAACTATAAGGGGGAGGGGATTATGAAGAGTTCAGGAGACAGCTTGCAAGTGTAGCATGGAATGAGAAGTTAGCTGTAAAAGAGATCAATGCAGCCTGGGGGATTTTCAAAAACTCCCTAGTAGATGCAATATCTAAATGTATTCCAAGGGTGAGAAGGTCAAATAAGGTAGGTGTGAAATGGATGAATAAAGAGATTAAGCATGCAATACAGAGAAAAAGCACATTATGGAGGCAGCATAAGAGAAGTGGTGATAACCAATTTCATCAGGATTACAAAGACCAGCAAGGTGGATTAATTGGTTGGTGAGGGTAGCTAAAGAGAGGTATGAACAGCAATTAGCTAATGAAGCCAAAAAGAATCCTAAGGAGTTCTTTCAATATGTAGCCAGCAAAAGAAAGAATGATTATGGAAGGTTGATATTGATTGGAGAAAATGGTATAAAGACAGCTGTTGCAGAAGGTGTGGTGGAGATACTTAATGAGCAGTTCATAAAAGTCCTTCAATCTTGTGAATGTGACTTCATGGAGAGATTGAGAGCAGTTGATTGGGAAGAGAGACTGACTGTAAGTGATCAAGAGGTGTATGGAGAGTTGAGTAAACTAGAAAAAGTGACCTCTGGAATGTCGAGTATGAGGAAAGATTGAGAAGATGCAACTTGCAAAGTCTGCTGGACAGGAGGAAGAGAGGAGATATGATAGAGACCTACAAGTTATTAAGGGGTTGTTATAGGATCAATGCTGGAGAGGTTCTACAGAAAATAAGGCTGTGGGACTTGATAATATATTACCACGCATTCTGAAGAAATGTGCCAGGGAGTTGTCGCCAGCCTTGACATATATTTTTTAATACGAGTCTTGCACTGGGTCAAGTTCCTAAGGAGTGGAAAGAGGGCAAGATTGTGCCACTTCATAAGGGAGGTGATAGAATTCAAGCATCAAACTATAGTCCTATCTGTTTGTCAGGTGTTGTAGTTAAGTTGTTGGAGAAGCTTATGAGAACTAGGATTCAGAATTGAATTGACAACAATGGTATTATCTTTCATGGACAGCATGGATTTAGTAAAGAGAGGTCATGTTTTAGTAATCTACTTACTTATTACAATAAGGTGACTGCTTCCATAGACAGAGGAGAAGGATACAGAGTAATATACTTAGATTTCAAAAAAGCTTTTGATTGATTACCACATGATAAGTTGATAATCAAACTAGAGTGGATGGGGTTGGATATTAGATTGGTGCATTGGATTGGAGACTGGCTATCTGAACGATATCCAGGAAAAGGAAAGTTACTAGTGATGTGCCTCAGGGGTCTGTTTTAGGGCGATCACTGTTTAACTTGTAATATTAATGATATTGGTGAAGATTTAGATAGAGATATTCAGTTGTTTGCAGATGATGAAAAGTTGGGACAAACCATGAAGAGTAGAGAGGATGTTGTGGCCTTACAAGAAAACTAGTGAATGGGGATGGGGATGCGAGTTCAATGTTGCAAAATGTAAGGTTTTAAAATTTAGAAAACAAAAATGGGATGCAGAATTTATGCTTGGTGAGGATATATTGTCGGAGGTGGAGAAAATAAGCGATCTGGGGTGATAGTGGGATAAGGATCTGAAATTTAAGGGACACATAGTCAAAATTGTGAAGACAACAAAAAGGCTTCTGGGAATGATTCGGGGGACACTCCCTTGTAGAAGTAGGGAGATTCTTGTTCCATTGTATAGGGCTTTGATTAGGCCACATATGGACTATTGTGCCCAGATTTTTGGTCACCTAATTTTCAGAAGGATGAAGAGATGTTGGAAAGGGTCCAACATCTCTGAAGAAGAACTAACTTCTGGAATGTCGAGTATGAGGAAAGATTGAGAAGATGCAACTTGCAGAGTCTAGTGGACAGGAGGAAGAGGGGAGATATGATAGAGACCTACAAGTTATTAAGGGGTTGTTATAGGATCAATGCTGGAGAGGTTCTACAGAAAATAGTGGGAGATCAGGGGAGAACCAGAGGTCATCCCCTGGAAACTGTATAAAGAGGGTGTGAGTAGGGGAGTGAGAAGCAGGTTTTTTTCATGCAGAATTGTGAATGATTGGAATGCCTTGCTTGAGAGTGGTGTCTGCAGAGAATTTGAGTGTGTCTAAAGCACGGTATGATAAAAGGACCTCCTAAATGAGTCTTTGATTCCATGGGGTCTTGGGTAATAATAATAATAGTGTTGTTTTTAATCTGTAAAAAAGTTGATATTTGTTAATTTGATCATGTTAATTTTGTGTAACTATAAAATGGATACATCTCCAGAAAGTATTCAAAAATATATACTCTTTCTCAGCACACATCTATGACTCAAAGACAAATCCAATGAGTTGAGTGTGTTGTTGGTTTGGGTACTGTTAATGCAATTTTAAAGAGGTTTAGAGAGACAGGTACCTTTTCTCCTAACAGAAAAGGAAAAGTATACTTACTCGAGATCATTTACTACTTAGGAAAAGCAAAATGAATCCAAGATTGCCTGCTGTAGAACTTAAATAGAGACTTGGCAGCTAGTGGGATTAACGTTTCTGACATGACAGTCTGTTGGACTGTTGGAAGTAGGGAGGACTGCCCACAGACCAAAAAAAGAAACAACTGTTGATGAAGACTATGTAGAAAAAGAGGCTCCAGTGGGCAAAAGTGTTGAGAAGTGGAAAAATACAGGAAGAGTTTCCTATATTAATTAATCTCATGTTACCTACCTGTTCAAATACTAGGAAAATTCAATCTACTTGATAATTTAAACAGCTGAATTCAAACTACCTCATAAAATATATTCAACCTTTAATACTTCTTTCTTCAAATATTACAAAAATCAAATACTTATATATATAGTTAAACTCAATAGCTAGTCTCAAGTACCATTTACCATATTAACACATTCGCTGCCACGCTCCTCGGGCATAGTTTGTTACCGCACGGCAAGCAATTTCACTTCTTCAAGGTCAGTACAAGTAATCTCGTTGCCAGCGGTAAGCATCATATGAGTATATTCGTAGTTGGCATGCGAGGCTCATATACCAACTATGAGTATACACACTTTTGCTGCTACGCTCTGCATGCCAAGCACTTTCACTTCTTCAAGGTCAGTACAAGTAATCTCGTTGCCGGCGGTAAGCATCATATGAGAACATTCGTAGTTGGCTTGTGAAACTCATATATCAACTAAGAGTATACTCGTAGTTGGCAGTGAACATGTTAAGTTACTACGTATACAAAGTGTTCTGAAATTTTTTACTTGGAACCTTCACTTATAGGATCTGCAATAAGGGGTTATCTTCCTTAAATATTTAATGTTCATGGCTAAAACAAAAGGGGGAAGAAGAGGATGTGAATTGTGGTAGGCAGTAGATGGCATTAGTGTAGATGATGCGGTTCACTATAGTTGGTGGATTGAATGGAGGAGACGGAGAGTTATGGAGTAGGCGCCCTCCCTCGATGAGTCATTGGACTCCTTGAAGGTGTCACATAATAATAATAATTTTATTAAAACAGACATGGAAGTGTAACGAATAAAGTCTAATGCATTATTGTAGATGGGGATATTAACTCTTTATTCTAATTAGCAGTGCACTTTTGCTTTCATAACCTTTCATACTTATTCTGTTGTGTGCTATGTTTATCCACCTTTCGTATTTATTAGTCGTATGCCTATGAACACTGGAAAATTTATTTAAGACTGCTCCACCAGTATTTCTATATCAGCATAAGACTCAGTAATACGTCCGGTAGATCTCTCTCTCTCTCTCTCTTACTAGCATAAATTCCTTCAACAAAGTTTACATAAACAGTCATGGTTTCTCAAGTACTTAAACTACGATTTTAATGCCTTAATTGTTTCCCACTCACAAGTCAGAATTTATTTAGGAACAGTGCATTGTAAAAATAAAGGATCAGGTGGCACTCTATTGACATATAATTAATACACATTTATTTACATTAATAACAAAGTGCATTAATTAAACGACAGGGAGGTTACTCTCTCTACCTATCCATTAGATTTTTTAGTGTTAAAGAAACAAGCTTTTCCTTTTCTAAACTCAATTACTTCTCTGCTTATTAAATCAAATTATTGAAACTAATTTACTCACGAAAAGAGGTTAGCTAGCTATGCCAAGTTATCTCACAAATTATATTCCAATTAATAACAAATCAGAAGACTCTCTTATAGACACTTATTACTATTTCTTATCAGTCCATCTATAACGTATCTCCAAGATTACAAAAGGAATGTACAACAAAAGATGGAACAAACTTACAGAGGCTCTGTGTCGCACACTCATTCAAAGGCCCTATGCTTTTCCTTTCATCTTGGGCCTTAGGCTTTCATCTGGAGAGTCTTGCTTCAGTGGGCGTTTCGTCGGATATTAGTGGGCTTTGGACTGCAATTTTCTGGAACTCGAAAACCTCAGGCAAGAGGTTTCAGCATACGGGCTTGAAGATCGCTCTGCGGCTTTTGGATTCAGTTGATCTCCTGCGGCAAAAAGACACCTGACCGATACTGCCTCGGGTATTTACATCAGCTGTTCTCTCGTCATTCCCATTCTTCTCCTCTGGTGTGGGTTCGCCGTAACGTCCGGTCCTCTGGATCCTACTGCCGATATTTCTGCCTTTATCTGCCGACTCCGATAACTCTGACTCTAACTGCTGACTGCGATGATTGTCCTCTTTGATGTTCGGCTCAGTCCCTTTTTATTTCACATTCTCCGGAACCTTACACGAAGGGTTGTAACCCCCGAAGAATTCGGCACGACTCCTTAATCTTCTGTTAAGACTGACCCGTTCTTTCTTCTCCTCCGTGCATTCCATTAATTCTATCTTGTCAGGCAGCAGAAACTTGTCTGAACCTTGCCGATCTCTTTGACATTGAAGGTGTTTATACACAGAGCTCGCAAACAACTTTCTCATACACTTAAATCATAAACAACTTTCTTGTGCCCTTATACATAATTTTTTTTTTTTTTTTTTTTTACATTCTAAAAATTTTTGTTAAAGCAGTGAGTACAGTCAATTTCCATAGGGTTATTTACATTAATATTTAGCATAAAATATATAGAGACATACAAGGTTATTTTTGTAACAATCTCATGAGACTTGACCTCTGTAAAAATCGATGTAAAGCGCTTTGGTATTTCCAAGCTACATCGAGTTTTACAGAAGTATACTTGGTTGAATAGATTAGTCTGCAAACTGACCTGTGAATATACCCAACAATGACATATCATATAATACAAACTGGAGCCACAGCAAAGGTATCAAGGAAGAAGGAGAATGAATATCTTGAGTTCTTGAGGACCACTATCTTAGGAAATATGTAATAGAGGGCACAAAAGAGTTGTGGGTCTTAGATCTGATTATGTAATCAGAGAATGTGATCCTGAATGGAGAGTCTTATCTTCCTCCAGCTGGAAAGACTGACCACAAGGTGATTACCTGGGTTGTGTCCAATAATATAAAAACTTCTTGATAATTAGGAAAAGGTATATGTGGAACTACAGGTCCAGGATCTATAGCATGGAAAGTGGAGTTGGGTAGAAAGGAGATAAATAGTACTTGGAACTGATCAAGAAATATTTAACAGCAACAATATTTAAGTGTATTCCAAAGGTGAAAAGGCTAAAAAAAAAAAAGCCTTTTCATCTTTGGAATGAAAAAGGAGTGGAATAGATGAATGAAAAGATTAAGCATGCAATCTGGAAAAAGAAGGCTTAATGCAGGCAGCACAAGATGAAAAGCAATAAACATTACATGAAGTACAAAGAGCAGGCCAGGAAGGTATTATGGTTGGTAAGAGTTGGAAGTAAGAGTGGAAATTAGCCAATCAAGTGAAGAAAAATCCTAGGAAGTTCTTTCAATATGTGTGACAAGTAGAAAAAAAAAAAAGCATGATGATGGGAAAATAATGCTGGATGAAAATGATAAACTGGTAATTGCTGCAGAGGATATAGCTGAGGTATTCAATGAGCCCTTTATCTGAGATTTTCATCCTTATGAATGCAACATTATTATTAGTAGTAATCAGGACATCCATGACATTCCAAGACTCGTGGGAGGCATGTCACTGACAACACAAAATCTATCATACCACTCCTCTAATTCACCATTCATGCTATCACTACCCTGTTAGGCAATGTGCATTCCACGGTTCAACCACCCTCCATACAAAGAAACTACTCCTCACCCTCTTGCTCACTACTTCCTTTTACAATGTCCAAGGATGGCCCCTTGTCCTACCATACAAAAGATCTCCCCCAGTGTAAACTCTGTAACTACCTCTCAAGAGTTTAAATGTCTCAATCATATCATCTTTCCTTCTATCTACCAAACTTTGAAGTCCATATTCCCTCAATCTATCCTCATAAATAACATTGTAGAGTCTTGATAGTATTTTTGCTATCTGCCTCTGTGCTCTTTCCAAGGTTAATTTATCCCCTTCAAATCCTGGGGACCAAATTTGAGTACAACAGTCCAGATAGTCTGATCAAGGTTATACAATGGAATCACAACTTTTCTATCTCTGCTGGTCAGCATCCTTCTCAGTACTGAAGCAATCCTCTCAGCTACCTTCACCATTTTTGCAATATGTCTCCTGAACTTCAAGTTTCTATCATCATCACCCTACGTTCCCTTGCCTCCCCCACTTCCTCCAGTACAGTTCTGCCAATAGTATATGCAGCCTTCCATCGATGCATCCCAAACTTCAAGACCTTACACATCATTTAGTTGAATTAAACTTACACCCATTCATTTGCCTATTTGCTCTATCCTATCCTTCTCATCAGTCTAGAATGGGTTGAGTCTCTTCCTAATGAGGGGTTACTAGTGTATTAATGCAGCTGGTTTGCCACTCCTCTGCTGCATCCCCTAAGGATGATATTCATGACTGTATCCATGTGTTAGCTTAAAGGGCTACCACATCTGCACTATTAATAATAACTATCCCCAACTTCATATCATCAGCAAGCAACTGAATATCCCTATATCACTGATATAAAGGTTAAACAATACGGTCCCAGTACTGAGCCCTGTGGGATCCCACTTGTAACCTTCTGCTTCTTTGATACCGCTCCCTCATACACAACTCACTGATATCTACTAGATGCCAATCTCCAATCCAATTCGCTAACTTGACATCTAAACCACTGACATCTTGTTTTTTGCCAGGATGACAGAAAAAAGATCCAGAGGAAGACCAAGATGTAGGTGAATTGATACAGTAAAAAAGTGGCTAAGAAGACAGAAATATAAGATCTGATAATATTGGAATGTTGACAGATAACATGAAATATAAGATCTGATAATATTGGAATGTTGACAGATAACATGCTAATCTGGAGGAAAATAGTTGATAGGAATTTAGTAATGATATAATAACTTTTCATGTAGTATTTCCACAAGATCCTGTACCCCCAAGGGTATATGTCAGGAATTTGATAATGATGATATCTAAATCCATAATGCTGTAACATAAATATCAGCTTATCATGTAATACCTGCCAAATGCCTTTGTGAAATCTCTTTCTCTAATTACTCTCCCCACTTAGCTGCCTTCCTGTCATCTCTCCAGTTCCTGGCTCCTGCACTGTTTTGGCTTCCTTCATTTCTTCTCTTCCCCTAGTTCTCCTATTCTCTCCCCTTCTATCATTCCCATAACTCCCTCTCCCACTCCTACTCTCATTTGCTTCTCATCCTTTCTTTCCAGTCTCCTAATTTCTTTTTCAGACTTCTTAATTCATTTGTCATATGTTCCACTTCTTCTTTCAGTGCACCTAACTCTCTCTCTCTCCAAGTGATCTACTCTCACTCAACATTCACATGCCCAATCAACACCAACAAAACCATCTTCTAAAACAACACCATCTTTCAAACCTACTACACTTCACATGCTGCTCATCTTCCTCACCCTCAATCATGCTACTTGTCTCTCTCAGCCAGCATTCATTTGTTTCTGGCATAAAGCTGCCAGAGTCTGTTATGTTAATTTAGATATTACCGAGCTGTTCCCATTTTCTACACTTTAAGCAGACATGCACTCCCCAGTCTCTCTTCCACAATTCTAACTTCTGGGATGTGAATATGATGATGAATACGATGCAAATCATGTAGTTATGAGTATGTGTAAAATGTAGTCCTTAAATGGTGGCAGACTGGGCAATAATGTATTGGCTAGCTACCATTATTCAAACACTGTACAAAGAACACTAAAAAATATACTAAAATATTACTTTAAAGTACAAATTCGACAAGCACAAGCTATCCACATATGATACATTCTTCCTAGATTAGACTCCCCATAAATGTAAAGCAAAAACTAATAAATTATAACAAAGATGAGGTTGCAGCAAAAAATGAGTGTAGAGGGTATATGGCAGAGGAGGGACTGATAGTGAATGAGCAGGAGGTATATGAGGAATCCTATAAACTAGATGTTTTTTTTTTATTCATGTGGGGTCTCCCTGATCCTTGACTTCCCCTTAGGACTAGTTGAGCCCTCCTAATGAGAGATTATGTACATTTGATTGTAGTAGCGTGTGTTCATGAGGCCGGTTTGCCTGTTCTGAGGGACCAAAAACCTGAGTTTCCAGGAGACCTGCTAACTCACCTTTAATCGAAAGAGACCAGATAAAGGTTCCTCACGTCATGGATGGGAATTGAACCCAGGTCTTTCCGACTAAAGAGCTTCGTCTATACCAACTGAGCTACAGAGGTTCAAACTTGATGTTAATAAGGCAGTAGAACTTGACAACAGATATGTTGTCAAGATATTCAAGACAACATATTGTCAAGAATAATTAGATACTCTTGGCATACCAGTTTAACATGAGTTTTGCAACAGGGCAAATCCCAAAAGAGCAGAAAGAGGGTAAAATTATTCCACCTCACAACTATGTGCATGTGTGGAGAGGGGAAGACCGAAGCTAAATTATAGACATCTGTGTGTGTGTGTATAGGCTTGTGGTTAAGGTGTTGGTAAGGGCTGCGATTCACAAATGAGTTGATAAGTGCAGTATTCACTATGATAGTCAGCAATAGTTTGTTCACAGATCAATTTTTAGCAATTTGCTTATGTTCCACAACATGGTGACAAACTACCTGGATAATGCAGATGCATATACAGTGGTATACATGGATTTTCAAAGGCATTTGTTGGACTGCCACATGACAAGCCAGTAACTAAATTGGAAAGGATAGGACAGGATAACAGATGAGTTGGATAGGTGACTGACTCTCCAATAGGTATCAGTGGGCTGTGTATGGGAGAGAGGGGGATAGTATCCAAAAAAGATTAAGGTTACTTGATGTGTGTCACAGGGATCTGTTTTGGAATCATTATTGTTTAACTTGTATGTTAATGATAGTAGGATAGGCTTAATTGGAGATATGCAACTGTTTGCAGATAATGCAAAGTTAGGAAGAACTATGAAGAGCAGAGCAGAAGTGGCCTTACAGAATGATCTCAAGTGACTGAGTGGACAAGTGAGTGGAGACACCAGTTTAATGATGCTAAGTATAAGGTCTTGAAATTGGGTATGCAAGGATGGAATGCAGAGTAGACAATTAAAGGAAAATTTTGGAAGAGATGCAAGATCTTAGAGTGGTGGGAGTTGACAGACCTGAGGTTGAGGGGAGGGTCACATTGCTAAAAACTGTAAGAGTCACAATGGATTATGACAATGATGAGGGACCTTAACATGCAGAAGGAAAGATGTTATGCTCCTCTCAAATAAGGTCTTGATGAGGCCCTTTATGGATTACCATGTGCAAGTCTGGTCACCCAGTTTTCAAAGGGGATAAAGATATTGTTAAATGACGAGATTTTTATATAGAGATGTTTATATAATATTAATCCTGTCATAGAGATTATCTCTGTTCAATAATTATTTTTTTTATTTCCGAGTGTACCTATATATATATTTATTTATTGCACAAGGGTTCACTCCGATTGGTGCAATGACCTCTTTTTTATTATTTCTTTCAGAATCCAAAAAAATCACTGACTCAAGACCGAAATACAAAATAAATACATTTAACATAATAAAAACAATATATATACACTTCAAACAATATTACATAACTAACTACAAAGTTAATTGGATCCAAGCCCTTTTTAAAAATAAACTTACACTTAAGACTAGACTAAACACTTTGTTTTCACAATGGCAAAATGTTCATAGTCAGTTTCTCTCTCTGTCAATAGGACCGGTGCGAGAGTATCTGGCACCCCTAGGCAAAGAAAATTTATGCGCCCCCTATACATTGCCTCTATGCAATAATTAGTGCATCATTTTTTTGATACCCAAATTCAATTAGTGCGCCTATATACATCTGAAATAAATAAATGTTACAGATTTTAAAAATTTTCTATCTATACATTTTTATGGCTAACTATTTTAAAAAATCACTCACCAGAATGAAATAATTTAGTTACCGATTTAAAACATTTTAAGAAGTTATTTGTAATGACATACTACACTACTTCCATATACACTATGTATACCAGGGTTTCCCAAACTGTGTTCTGCAGAAAGTTCATGGAATTTGTCATTTTACTTTTCGAGGCATTTTTTATGAATAAATATTTTATAGTGGAAATATTCTGAGGAGAATAATATTCGAGAATATGTCGAAAAGCTCAGACCCAGAATGCCAAATATTTGTGTATCGTTAATTTTTACACATCGAAACCTTTCAACATTTGGGAAGGGGAATACCGCTGTTTATGATCGGTCATAAAAATTGCCTGCAAGAGGATTATAACAATCAGCGGCATCCTCTGTTCTCAAAACTGAAGGAAATGACATCTGTGTAGCAAATGTCAGTGAGCAAGTGGCATATTTTTAAATATGGAAATATTCATGAATTATCGTTAATTTTCACACATTGAAATCTTTCAACAATCAGGAAAGAGAATATCGCTGCAAGAGAAAAAAAAGAGAAAATTGCCTGCAAGCCGATTACAACAAATGGCGGCGTATAATATTTTTCGTACAAAATTTAGCTCAATTCTTTGTTAAGAAGTAGAATAATAAAATTTATATTCTGAATACGTTTTATTGTCTTCCAGCTTCATGATTTTCATTTAATTAGGCCCTGAGACATAATTTCATTCTTTTATAAAAAAATTAAGGTTCAAAAAAGAAATTCGAGAAACGAATTATACTTTTTTTCCCATAGGTTATTATATTCAATTATGGCATTTTCAATTAATGCACCTGTTTTAAAGAACACATTAGGTGCACTAATCGAGGGATTGCTGTATATATATTTTGTCATACTCACACAAGCACATGTACTCCTACACATGTGGATATTTATAAAAATCATATCATTAAGAACATTCATATATAAAAGTTTATATATAAAATTTATCAATCAAAACCAATACATTTGTATATACAGGGTGTTCGGGATAAATTTGACATATTTATAATTAATTATATTTTTCCGTAAGTTACATGTATTAACACACACTTCTCTTCATTTAAAAGTTTGGACCCTTCTTCATTCATATACAAGATGTCAGAAAGGATGGATAGCTGGAACCCACCTGAATCATGGAAGAGAATAACTTGTATCATGATGATTCGTGCCCGCCATCAAAATAAGGATATTACGACTGCTGCCCAATGCTCCCTGAATACAGTAAAAACAATCAGGCATGAACTAGAGACTTGCAATGGTGACTACGAGGATGTAGCAAGAAGAAAGATCCCTAGCAGACGATCTGATTGCGTTCGTACAGCAGAATTCCTCACAAATCTGCAGGAACAGGTGTTGAAGAACCCTGGCATTGGAATTCGGGCTTTGTTCGTGGAGTTGCTAACTGTAGTCAAGCCCTGGATAACAAGGGTAGCCAATGGTAGGCCGTATGTATGGCAGCAGGATTCGGCCCCTTGCCACACCTCTGGGAAAAGTCAAAAATGGTTGTCTGAAAATTTCTACGACTTCACCAGTCCAAATGTTTGGCCTCCAAACTCCCCAGACCTTAACCCCATGGATTATTTTGTATGGGGCGCAGTTGAAAAAGACACCAATCGCACTTCCAGTAATACAAAAGCCCAGTTAATGGATAAAATTAAAACAGTTTTTGCGGCCCTTCCCAGGGAGACTGTAGCATCAGCTTGTTCGAGGTTCCGAAGCAGAATTGAAGCTGTGATCGATGCTAATGGTGGTTATTTTGAGTAAATCTTGTTGATAGTATTGTAATTAACTCTGCCTGTAATGTTTTTTTGTCAATTCATTAAATTTAATAGATACAAAGAAGATTTTCTTTTTCCTTACGAAACTGTCAAATTTATCCCGAACACCCTGTATATATCATTACTTCTAATATCTGTATAGCAAGAAAATTAATCTTGAATACAAAAAATATGAAAAAATAATCTTTCAGGCTTTTGCTTTGGGAAAGTTTTGAATTAATTTATCTATATTGATTGTAGATGCAATTTGATGCTCTATAGATATTATTGCTAGACCAGTGAGTCATTCCTGAGCCATCGTAGAGCGAGTCTAAGTTTTTGTAAGTTTTAATTTCGAGAAACTCCTTTCTGAACTTGCTACCGATACTGGCAATGTCAAAAAAATTCTCAGAACAATAAACACATTTGGAACACTATTTTCTAAATTATTTTTGCATATGTATGACAGGACATCTAATGAGGAAGTATTTCCTGGAATTCACCTTGCTATTATTTGTAATTCACTACATAAATCTGTTCCATCAATATCTCTAGAATTATCATGTGTTAAATAATTTTCCAATAACAAACATTTTTTAAGCAGTTCTGCTGAAGTATGATAACTAATATTTAAGAAATTGACAGCGTATACTAGAAATATAGATTAAATAACCTTTAATATATACTTTCCGATATTTCGGCGAACGTCACGTTGCCATCTTCTTGGGAACTTACTACAAAGACACGTGCACACAAGTACTAATAACAGCAAATGAGACTCACAGAAAGCTCTCCGTATTTACAACCGCGCTAGCCAGGCATTACTTCGGGAGCAAATTACCGCTACACGCGGTTCCCTAGCCGACATAAACAGCGCTATATCAACGCTAGAAAATGAGCTTTCACTTACGCTGAATCACGAGCTTTGGTTGGTCCTACATGACGTCTCGTGTATGGCAGCTAAAAAAGAATTCGAACGAGTACGAAGCCGACATATCAACAAGTTTGATAAACTAACAAAGAACTCGGTGCCCAAACTACAAACCAACACTGTTGTTAACCTATCATCAGCTACCTTAAAGCCAGAAGCACTCCACGCTCTGTCACGTGGTCACAACTTCGCCATTGCTCCTAGGAAATTACCGGCCGAGGAATTAATGATTCAAATTGAACGCGGGATTCGCCAACTTCCTAACCACATCGCCAACAATATCAGATTGGATGTAGCCTGTGTTCTCAACAAAGCAAAACCTCCAAAATCCAACATATCCAGTAGTGAATACAAGGCACTACAAGAATTGAAAAGAAACAAAAAAATAGTGATCACCAAAGCAGATAAGGGAAACGCCACTGTGGTACTTAATCTTAAAGATTACATAGGTAAGCTCAAGGCTTTATTATTAGATCGTTCCACTTACCTCCCCATTGATTACAATCCCACCAACTCACATATTAGAAAACTCCATAGGCTCCTTAAGAAGGTCACTTCTTGGCCTGTGGAGATTACCAACAGACTTAAACCCTATAACTTTAGACCCCCCCGCATAAATGGGCTCCCAAAAATACACAAAGAAAATGTGCCATTACGTCCCATAGTGAATGGCATTGATTCCCCCACTTACAAACTAGCCAAGCATTTAGCCAAAGCGCTCTCACACTATACTGGCAATACACCATCACACATAAAAAACTCAGCCCACTTCAAAGCCAGTATAGAAAACCTTACACTCCAACATAATAACATAATGGTCAGTTCTGATGTCTCCTCCCTATTCACGAATGTCCCCCTCAAAGAAACCTTAGAGCTAATCCAAGCTAAATTTCCTCCCGATATCTCAGCCCTATTTTAGTTTACAATGAACTCAGGCTATTTCGTTTGGCAGGAAAAATTCTACAAACAGATAGAGGGGACAGCCATGGGTTCACCACTTTCCCCACCCTTGGCCAACTTCTTCATGGAGATGTTTGAAGAGAAAGCCTTAAACTCATCCCCACAAAAACCTACCATATGGCTTTGCTACGTTGATGATGTTTTCGCTATTTGGCCACATGGCCCGGATTCACTCCTCTCCTTCCTAACACACTTGAACAACCAACACCCTAGAATCAAATTCACCCTGGAAAAAGAGGAAAACAATAACCTCCCCTTCCTAGACACACTAGTCACCCGCCAACCTGATGGAACCTTGGTTTTCTCAGTTTATAGAAAACCCACCCATACAGGCAGATACATTCACCAACAATCCCCCCCCCTCACAACAATATGGAGTTATTAAAACATTATTCAACAGGGCAAAAATAATCTGTTCTAATGATCAAGCCCTAACCATTGAACTAAATCACATCCGTGACACTTTCTCAGCCAACGGCTGCCCCCCCCCCAAAAAAAATCCAAAAAATACTTAACCCAGTTATCCACAACCCACCACCCCCTCCCCTTCACAAAAAAGATTACTCTAAATCTATCACTATTCCCTACATCAGAGGCACCTCGTAAAAAATCAATAAAATCCTAAAAAAACATGACTTGACCACTTGTTACAGACCACATAGAAAACTGGCATCCCTTATCCGCTCCACCAAAGACCAACCACTTCCCCTAGACCTACCTGGTGTATACCAGGTCCCTTGCAGCTGTAAACTGTCCTACTTTGGCCAAACAGGCAGGACAGCAAATATCAGAATCTCAGAACACAAGGATTACATCCGATTTCACCAGTACAGCCACTCTGGGCTTGCAGACCAAGCTCTGGATACTCGCCACAGAATAAGATGGAAGAAAGCCACAGTAATACACCGCAGCAAGTTCAAGTATGAAAGACTATTCATGGAATCAGCCTCGGCCCTTAGGAACATGCCAAACCTCAACAAATTTGGATGCATAAAACTGCCCCAAATTTGGGAAACTTTTATCAGAACTTCAGCCCAAAGGCCAAGAACTACCAATATAGCCCGCCAGGGGGCACCATCAGGACTTTAGGAAACGCTAGCTTCCTAGCTTCAGTCTCATTTGCTGTTATTAGTACTTGTGTGCGTGTCTTTGTAGTAAGTTCCCAAGAAGATGGCAACGTGACGTTCGCCGAAATATCGGAAAGTATATATTAAAGATTATTTAATCTATATTTCTAGTATACGCTGTCAATTCCTTAAATATTAGTTATCATGTTTAACCAGCGTATAAGCCTCTCAACAAGAATTCTGCTGAAGTAATTTTTTGAAATTCATATATATTTAACAGAAAACCAAACTTTTCGTTAATTGTAGACATGTGCTTGAATTTTTCATCAAGAGGTGCAATTGTGGTATCAATAATTGAAAAATAAAAATCTACCTTAAATTTTTGTTTAAAATCTGTTATGAATTCATCCTCTGCTTCATACACAAATTGTTTCTTTTTTTTCTAAGTCTAACTCTTCTTGTTCAAAATTAGCATTACACCTAAGACCTCAGCGATTTTTTCTGCATCTGTTAACATCTTTTCAAATTCATCCTCATTTCGGATTTTCATTAAGAAATTCTTTGTATCATTAATACAATTTATGGCACCATTTATATCAAGGCTTGTTTTCTGAAGTTGTTTACTTGTAAAGTTTATTTCAAAAAGTATATTATAACACGTTACTAAGGATGTGATAAATTTGTACTTCCTTAAAGTTTTAAGAAGACTACTTGCATCTAAGTTCATGGTATTTCATGGTATTAATCCACATTAACTATCATCTTGAGATATTTCTTCCAGTTCTTCCCAAACTTTGGACAAATTATATCTTAGAGGCTTTAATGAGTCAATTCAACTCTCCCATCATGTATCACAGACTGGTTTGAGTGTAAAATTACTAATGTGTCTTTTGAGGTATTCCCATCGACGAGTCGAACCGGAAAAAAATACATATAGACGATGTACCGCGTCAAAAAATGCTGTGGCATCTAAAATATGAGCAGTGCAATTCACTACTAAATTTAATGAATGTGAACTATGGGGTACATACATTGCTCTCAGGTTAATATTTGAAATTCGTCGCGGCACACCTTTTACATCACCACCTTTCATATTACTTGCGTTATCATATCCTTGACCTCGTAAATCTTGTATTGGTAATGAAAATTTGTCTAGAGTTCCTAGTATTTCATTTGATAAAAATTCTCCAGTGATATTTTTTATTTCTATAAATCCCAAAAAGTGTTCTTTTATAGAAACCGTGCTATTACTAGTGTCTACAAATCGAAGTACTATGCTCATTTGTTCCGTATGACCAATGTCGGATTTACAGTCAATAGTTATGGAATAATATTTTGCGGCAACATCAGATTTAAAAATGCTGGAGGAAGTAGAGGAGACAAGAGATCTGGGGTTGATGGTTGATAGAAACCTGAAGTTTAGGGGACATATTGCAAAGGTGGTGAAGGTAACACAGAGGATTGCTGCAATTATGAGAACACTGACCTGCAGAGATAAGAGGGTTATCATTCCATTGTATAAGTCTCTGATCAGACCACACTTGGACTATTGTTTTCAGATTTGGTCTCCAGGATTTGAAGGGGATAAATTAACTGTGGAAAGGATACAAAGACGGATGACAAAGATGGTTTCAGGACTGTACAAGGATAGTTACGAGGATCGGCTGAGGGAATGTGGACTGCAGAGTTTGGCGGATAGAAGAAGGAGAGGTGATATCATTGAGACTTTTAAACTGTTGAGAGGTGGTTACAGGGTTGACACTGGGGAGTTCTTTCGCTTGGTTGAACAGCGGGAAGGAGTGATGACAAGAGGCCATCCCTGGAAGTTACGAAAGGAAACTGTGAGCAAGAGGGTGAGGAGTGGTTTCTTTGCGTGGAGGGTGGTTGAACCATGGAATGCATTGCCTGATGGAGTGGTGAGAGCAAGAACGGTCAATGAGTTTAAGGAGTGGTATGATAGACTTTGTGTTTCTTAGAGGGGATCTCCCCTCGATGAGTCTTGACAGATTTTATGTTCTTAGGAAAGACCTCCCACGATGAGTCTTTTGACTCCATGGAGGGCTGAATAATAATAATAATAAAAAATAATAATAATAATAAAATTTTCTTTTTTATTGCATTGGCGAAGATGTTTATTATTTCATTTTGAATATCTTTTCCAAGATAATGCACATATGTATCTTTACCTTTTATTCTTCGAAGATGTTCATTCATTATTGGATCAAACTTGGCTAGAAATTTGACAAATTTCCGTTTCCATGTGAAAACAATGTCTCATTTGTTCTTCGAAATGATAAAGTTTGAATAGCTAACGTCTGAACTAAAGCAAAGAGTCGTTCTAATACTTGCACCCAATGTTTCTCCTCATTTCTAATAACTAGCAAGTTCTCTTCATCAATGGTTTTCTTTTCTTTTATTTGAATTTCTAATTCTTTCCACTTATGGTAATTTTCAACGTGTCTTTGACTTTTTTCATGTGCAGCTAACATAGAAGAAGCATTTTTCCAGTCCCTCAATCCAGAATCAGCAAGGTTAATCTGCCATTGATCAAATAATAAACAGCAGAAGCAAAATGCAGACTCTGTGGAATTTGAGTACAATAACCACAGACGCTGCATTGTCTCGCAGTTAAATAGTCTTCGAGTATAATGAGTCATTGAAAATCTTCTATTATTGTTATCTTTTGGGAAATCAAAATTATGAATCTGTTCTGGTCCATGTTCAACTAATAGTTGACATCATTGATTGATATTGGAAAATTTTACAGGACACCAAGTTGCTGGATCATTATAATTTAAATTTGTAAAATCAAATCCTTTTATGATTGGATCTGTAGAACAACCAGCTTCAGAATCAACAATGCTCATATGATCTGTAGATTTCTCCTTCAATGTTTTAATCCAATTTTTGGTATCTGTAGAATTCTCCAATTCATTAATCGAAACTATAGATGAATTATCCAACGAATAATCTTGAAGATTTTCTTCTTGTATGTGATTACGACCTTCTCGGCAAAGATATTTTAAAAATGCACCTTCTTGTTTTTTCAATCTTTCTTCCTTTTCCGCTTTACGTCTGCAATATTGAAAACCCGATTTCTTTTTATCCATTTTCAAAATCCAGTAACTGAAATATTTATAAATAAAAATAAACTTAATTATAAAAAACATGGACTTTAAACTATTCAGTAATTCACAAATAAATTTTTATACATTTACTTAATGAAAATTTATCAATTATATATATACCTTATAACTTATCTATCATACATTTATAATCTAATAATCCAACAATATCATTTTCTATGAACATAATTGACAAATTTCTCAGATGCATCTGACTTAAAGAATTGTGTAAATATTGTTAACACATTTAAGTACAGAAAATGAGCATTCACCGCTAGCATTATAAACAGGCAGTGCCCTGGGCGCATTTATACTTTTGGAGGCCTGAGGCGCAACATCATAATGAGGCCTCAAAAAGAAGCACTTTTTTTTAGTTTATTGAAAATAAAAGTCAACATTTCCATAATAACTAATTTTCATAACACAATACAACATTGGTATACATATATTTGCATTTTAAAAAACGTATAAAAATAAATCAGTTCAAATTATATTATTATTACGGGTATCTCCATGGAGTCAGTAGACTCATCGCGGGAGACCCAAACTAGCAAAACAATATCTGTCATATCTCTTTTGAATTCATTTACAGACGAAGAGCTCACAACTAAGTCAGGCAATGAATTCCATTCATTCACCACCCTCCAGGCAAAAAACCTTGTTCTGACACCTTTGTTAACCACACTCTTCTTTAATTTCCAGAGATGACCTCTTGTTCTTCCATCACTATCACACAGCTGAAACATTTCCCCTGCATCAATCCTATAAAAACCTTTTAGTAATTTGAATGTTTCTATCATATCCCCTCTTCTTCGCCTATCAACCAATCTCTGCAATCCACAAGCTCTCAATCTATCAATGTAGGTAGCATTTTTTATATCACTCACCAACTTGGTCACTCTTCTCTGAACCCTCTCCACAGCCTCCTCATCTCCAAGGAATCCAGGTGACCAGACCTGAGCACAGTAATCCAAATGTGGAAGTATCAATGCTTTATCAAAGGGGAATAATAACCTCCTTATCTCTGGATGTCAGTGTGTTCCTCAACAACCAAGTAATCCTATGTGCAATCTTGGACACCTTAGCAATGTGTCCTCTGAACTTCATCTCCCTATCTACCAATACTCCTAAGTCCCTAGCCTCATCAATCTCTTGGAGTACCTTTCCATCGATGTAGTACACAGCTGGTAATCTTTTAATCCCAAAATGCATGACTTTACACTTTTCCACATTGAACTGACATCCATTTTCTTTTGCCCATTTTACCAGCTTATATAAATCCTCCTGCAAACTTTCAACATCAGCTTGATTTTTTATTGCACTACACAACTTTGCATCATCAGCAAACAACTGAATATCTCCCTTTAAGCCGTTTCCTATATCATTTATATACAAATTAAACAACATTGGCCCAAGCACAGAGCCCTGAGGCACACCACTGGTCACCTGCCTCATTCTGGACTCGGCTCCTCCATACACCACCTTATGGTATCTCTCCCTGAGCCATTCTCCTATCCATATCACCAATTTAATATCCATTCCCATCTGCTCCAATTTGCGTAACAGTGTTCTATGGGGTATCCTGTCAAAAGCCTTAGCAAAATCCAGAAGTACCACTGTGTAGCCAGTTCCTTTGTCCAACTCGGATGTTATTCTATTATGAATAGTTAATAGATTGCTAAGGCAGGATCTACCTTTAACAAAACCATGTTGGCCTCTATAGAGTATCATATCCTGATCCATCCATTCTTGAATTTTGTCTTTAACCAACTTTTCCAATACTTTTACCACTACTCCTGAGATGGTGATTGGTCTGTAATTCAATACCGCAGTTTTAGAGCCACCCTTATGCAAAGGAACCACTTTGCCTAACTTCCACTCCCTAGGGACCATACCAGAGTTCAAACTTAAATTAAATATCCAGGTAAGAGGGGTTGACAATTCATTTGCACATTCACGCAACACCCGAGCTGATATTCCATCTAAGCCTACCGCAGTGTTTGCATTTAAGTTTTGCAATATATTTAATACCTCTGATTCTTTAGCTTCAATTCTCACATTAGGTATTGCTATAGGTATAGAGATATCCTCACTTGGGTGATAGACTTTTGAAAAGTGATCACTCAGTAGCTCGACTATTACATCTGATTTTGTCACCTCAATACCATCAGCACCCACTAAGGTTATCCTTCCGATGTCATTCTTCCTCTTACTTGCCACATAGCGGAAGAACTCTTTGGGATTACCCTTGATCTCTTTGTCTAAGGTCTTCTCATAATCTGATTTAGCTTTTCTTACTATGCCGGTAACCTTCCTAGCTTGAGCCTTGTACTGCTCATGGGTGTCCTGATCGCCTTTCTCCTTGTAAATTCTCCATAACATTTTCTTTTTTTGCAGTTCAAGCTTGATACTACTGCTCATCCATCTAATGCCTGCCTTGTTTGACCTCCTGACCATGGGGACACAATCTGATATTGCTTTCCTCAGATACCTGCTGATTTTATCCCAAGCACTGCTAACATCTTTCCCTTGCAATATGTTCTGCATTGGGATGGCTGCAAGCTCACTCCGAAGCTTGTTATAATTGCCTAACCTGTAGTTCCGTACATACCCCTTCTTAATAGAAAAATCCACACATTTTGTAACCTCCCAAGTCAATACCACATGATCGCTTTCACCAACTGGAGGTAACGAGGACACCTTACTTATGCATATAACCTCTGAACCAATAACCAGGTCCAATACTCTCACACCACGTGTCCCTTCAGTTACATGCTGTTTCAAGTAATTATCTCGTAGAAGATGTATGAACTCGATTTCCTTTTTGTTACGTGATATTTCCTCCTTCCAATTGATATCACCAAAATTAAAATCCCCCATAATAATCAGTAAGCCTTCACTCATTGCACTAAGTTGCTGATGCATGAATTCAATATCTCTCCCCGTACTCCCTGGCCTATAGCAGCATCCAACTGTATATTTAGTTGCGTTGGTCACTATTTCGCACCAGACTGCCTCAAATGAACTCTCATTCACATATCTATCATCATGATATACTACTTTCTTTGGCTGCAACACATCAGCTATCATCAACAGTACTCCTCCTCCTGTTTATTATTTAATTTAAATTAAAAAATTAATAACTAAATGTTTTATTCTGGCTTTAGTTTTAGCAAATATATCTAAAATGATATCATAATTAATCGAGTCTATTGCATCTGAATCAATGCATAATAACGACAGGTCACTTGTTTTATTTTGGTGCAAGTTGCTTCTTAAATAATTTTTTATTCGTTTCAATGCTGAAAATGAGCGTTCATCAGCACTTGCATTTGAAATAGGCATCATCAAAAATATTTTTAAAATTGTTTCTATGTTCGGAAAAGTAGACCTTAACCCATTATTTACAAATTTGTACATATTTTTAATTGAAGAATTTTCTTCCTTCATCATTATTAAAAATTGCTTAACTTCATCAGTAAATTTTTCTGGATGAACATCAGTCCCATAAGTTTGTAAAATTTTATTAATAGTAGTCTTGTACTTGTCTTGATCTATATCTTTCCTCAAAAAAAAAAAAGGAATGCCAAACATATCTAATCTGCTGAAATAGCTTTTTGTTCTTTCATTAATTTCCAAAATTAGCTTATCGCAAAATGACATTAAAAGTGTTCACAGCGAAATTTTCTTTTTCATGTAACATAATCTCATTGTTAGATTGTGAAGCTTCATCACTCATTTTTTTTTCGTTTTCTAACTCTTTCCTTTTCATCTTTAAATTTTGTCTCATCTGATAATAAATTCGCTTCTTCATTTACAGCAGCAAAACTATTTCTTATATCTAAAATAAAACCAACTAAAGACTGTAACAAATTATTAGCTACTAAAAACAAATCCATATCAGGATCTTGTAGAGATTTACTAGTAGCATCTATTTGTTGTAAACTTTTGTCCCACACAACTGTTAAAATTGCTGTTTCTGGTTTCTCAAAATGTTCAGCCAATGATGAACACTATAATTTAGAAATAGGTTTTTCATGAGGAGAAATGGATAGTACAAGTAATGCGTCTTTAATTTCTTTATATCTACGTTTGTAACCAAATATATCCAAAATCTTTCTGCGAAAGATTTCAATTGCAGTGTTGATTGTTGATTTTGAGAACGTTGATTTTGTTTGACAAGCATCATAGTTGCTACAAAAATTCTGAATACCGAAAAAATATTAAAAGGTATGGTAATAATTTAGTATAAGGATAAAAGTTTTTTTTTAAAAAAAAAAAAGAAAAGAAAAGAAAAGAATTTAAATGCAATCCAATTAAGCTTGCTAATCATGTAAAAATAGGAACTTCATCAACTCTAAAGTTCAGATATTCTCACTAAAAATAAAAATTTTGAATTTGCGGTAATAAAAATTGTAGCAAAAATCATTATATTTATGGAATTACAACATAGATCTAGATATAAATATAAAAAGTTTCAGTTTGCAGTAACTTGCATAGTATGCCTCTCTGGTTGACAGAATTGTTAATGTATCTGCTTTCCAACCAAACAACTTTAGGTGAAAGGTAAATTTTCTCGCCTAATTATTATTACAGGCAACTCCATGGAGTCCTTAGACTCATCGAGGAAGGCCCCAAATCATGTTCATCACAACTATTCGACATTCATACAGTATCTATCATACCTCGCCTTAAACTCATTCACTGTCACAGCATCCACCACAGACTCTGACAGCCCATTCTCCTCATTCACCACTCTAAAAGCAAAGAACCCAGATCTAACCCTTACTAACCACACTTCTGCCCAGTTTCCATGGATGTCCCCTGGTCCTCCCACAACCATCCCTGTTCTCAAAAATATCTTCTGAATTAATTTTATAGAAACCCTTCCGTAATTTGAATGTCTCAATCATATCTCCCCTCCTCTGCCTATCAACCAATTTTTGCAACCCACAAATCCTCAACCTGTTCTCTTAAGGTTCATTCCACAAACCTGCTATCATCTTGGTCACTCGCCTCTGGATCCTCTCAACCTCCTCCCCATCAAAAAGAAACCAAGGTTAAAAAATCTGGGCACAGTAGTCGAGATGGAGTCTTATCAAGGCTCGATACAGAGGAACAACAACCTGCATGTCTCTACTTGTCAATGTATTCTTCAGCAACTAAGTGATTTGATGAGCTGATTTGGCCACTTTTGCAATGTGCCCCGTAAACTTCAATTCCTTATCTGCCAACACTCCTAAATCTCATGCCTCATCAATTTCCTGGAGTACAGTTTTACCAATGTTGTAAACTGCTGCTAATCTTTTCACCCCAAAATGTATAACCTTACATTTTGCCACATTAAATTGACATCTATTCTCCTTGGACCAGACCTCCGATCTATCCAAATCATCCTGCAAAATTTTGACATCATCTGCATTCACTATTGCCGTACCCAACTTTGCATCATCCACAAACAAATGAACTGTTCCTCTCAGATCCTTTCCTATATCATTAATGAACAAATTAAATAGCAGTGGTCCAAGAACAGATCCTTGTGGCACAACACTAGTCACAAGCCAACGTGTGAACTCTACTCCTGAATAAACCACTCTCTGATATCTCTCCATCAACCACCCTCCTATCCATCTCACCAACCCTATATCCATCCCCATATGCTGCAATTTACTGATTAGAATTCCATGTGATATCCTGTCAAAGGCCTTAGCAAGGTCCAGTAGAATCACTGTAAACCCATTACCCTTATCCAGTTCAAGGTAGGTCCTGCCTCAGTAACTTGCTCACGTTTGTTATAAAATGTGAGCAAGTTACTGATGCATGACCTACCTTTCACAAAACCATGCTGTCCCCGATACAGTATCCCATTTTCATCTATCCAATCTTGTATTTTCCTCGACTATTTTCTCCAAGACCTTGATAACGATTCTTGTTATGCTGATAGGCCAGTAATTTTCAACAGCAGCCTAGAAACCACCTTTATGCAGCAGAACTATTTTCCCCTCTTTCCACCCCCCTTGGGACTGACCCAGACCCGAGGCTCAAATTAAACAAAATGGTCAAGGGCACTGACATTTCTTTAGCCGCTTCACATACAACACGAGCTGGTATACTATCCAATTCCACAGATGTATTGACATTGAGGTTCTGTAATAGACTATTTACCTCTACTTCATTCAACACAATTCCAGTATAAGCTGTTGGTTCTTCCATTCCTGCAATGTCACCACTTGGATGATATACTCTTGCAAAGTGCTCACTCAGTAATTCCACTATACCGACTGATTTGGTTACCTCCCTACCCTCAGCATTTTTTAAAATCATTCTGCCATATACATTTTTCCTTTTACTTGCAACATATTGAAAAAAACAGTTTGGGATTCTCTTTAGTGGCCTGCATGGCCAATTTTCTTTCGTAGTAAGCTTTTGCTTTTCTTACCACCCTTGTTACCATCCTGGCCTGAGCTTTATACTGTTCCTGTGCCTGCTGGTCACCTTTCTCCTTAAATTCCCTCTACAATTGTTTCTTTTTTTTTTTGCAGCTCAAGCTTAATAGTGTTATTCATCCATTTAACCCCTACTTGATTTATTATTTGGACTCTTGGTATACAGTCAACCACTGCCCCCTGCAAACACTTCTTAACCACCTCCCATGCACTATCAACATCCAGCCTTTGCAGTTTTACATGCCATGGCACTGAAGCAATCAATCTCCTAAGCTTGTCATACTTACCAGCCCAATAATTCCCTGTCTTAATTGTAAATTCCACTCCTTTAGCCACCTCCCAAGTCATGACCTTATGATCACTCTCACCAATTGGTGGCAACATGGTCATGTTCATTACAGCCACATTCTCAGATGCAATTACTAGGTCAAGCACTCTCTGCCCCCCTGGTATTTTCCACTACATGCTGTCGCAGATAGTTGTCCCTTAATAACCACATAAAATCCAATTCCTTCCTCCCATGTGCCCTCTCCTCTTTCCAGTCAATGTTGCCATAATTGAAATCACCCATAATAATTACCCTCCTTCCACTCATTTCTTCTATTTGCCTATGCATACTATCCCCACCATCTATTCCATCACCAGGTTTATAGCAGCACCCAATTGTATATTTTGTTCTGCTAGACTCTATCTCACACCAAATAGCCTCAAATGTGCTCTTTTCTCTATCCTGTAGTTCAACTTCTATACTCCTTGGCTGCAACTCATCAGCTATCATCAATAACTCCCCCCCCCCTCCTTTTTATTCTCCCTGTCACTCCTGAACATGTTATACCCGTCGCATTCAATCCTACTAGCTTTATCATCTTCTGTCAGCCATGTTTCACTAATACCAACAACCTTTGGCCTGGAAGTGCCAACGAAGGCCAAAAACTCTTCCTTCTTGTTCCTAATACTCCTGGCATTAGCGTACATGAATTGCAGAAGCCCATTAGTCCCATCCCTACTTTGATGCCTTATACTAACTATCCCATTCTGATTTGTTGTCCTTCTTACTCGCTCGGGCATATTATACTCATTCATACACTCAACTGACTCTCTAAAGTCTACATGTCTACTCTCGCCCCCCTTAATAAATCTAGTTTCCCTGCGTCTGTACATCTACTTCCGCATCATTCATCAACACTTTTTCAAGCCTCCGTACACCAACTCCATTCAAATGTAACCCATCCATCTTATATAAATCCTTTCGCCCATCGAACTCACTCCACACATCCACAAATTCCACACCACTCTCCATGCATAACCCACGCATAAAGTCATTGGCAATTATGGCCCTGCTTCTAAACACTTCACTGTCATACCGCGGTAAAATACTCACCATCCTAACTCTCTAACTCTTCTCTTTTGCTACCTCAAGTAATTCCCTCACATCCTCTATCATTTCCATTTTGTCTTCTTTCAAATCATTTTTTCCTGCCACGATTATCATCTCTTTCACCCTCTGTTTTTGCAGTTGAATAGATTCGCTGACATCCTTTATGTTCGCACCTGGCTGATACGATTTCATCAAACTCTCAACTATCACACCTCTTAATAGCGAATCCCCATACAGCACTTGCTCCTTCATTTTATTGACATTTATGAACATTCTATTATTTTTCGTAACAGACTTTCGCCGTTTATTAGTTGTGTGACTGTGTGCTGAATGTGTACGTTCAGCACACATTTTTCCATACGCTCCAGTTGCCTTTTTGCTCTGTGTATCGCTCCGCTCAAACGTGCGATTTCACTACTCGCATTTATCTCACCATTTTCAATATCAATCAAATCATCCATTCATTCTGTATTTCTACCTTCATTTACGCTTTCAACAACGCTCTCACACCTATCTGGCACTACCTCACAATTCTCTATCACACCGCCATTTTCTACATTCTGACTATCATTAACGATATCACTCTTGCCACCCGAAACACGCTTGAGATCCTCATTCTCCTTACACTTTATGCACATATTAACTCCACTATCACCATCTAACCAGACTCCCACCGCTCTTCGCAAAGCATACATCTCACAGATAGCACATTGCATAAACTCTTTTATATCAAAACTCTTAAACAAACATGGCGACCTGGCCGTCATTTTTTTTTTTATCGGTGCAATATGTACGCTATCTTATCTTAAAAAAAAAAATTATAATAACACAGAAAACACACAAAAATCGCACAGACACACCAAGAAACACAAAGCAAACAATACTACAAAAAATTCTAGTAAAATCGCCAATGATAAATAAAATACTACTAATCTTTTCAGGAGCTCTTGACAAGCCCACGATCATATCAGTGCAACACCTCCAGTAATCAGTAATTCTCCAGTAATTGTAATGCAAGACCACCTTACTTACTGGAAGCATGGGATTCACATAAAAAGCATAATATATATATATATATATATATATATATAAATATATATATAATTATATTTATGTCATATATATATATATATAACTCCAGATTTGATTCTTTTAAGTTGCAGTAATAAGCATAATAATTCCAGCTTTAGTTAAAACGTAGAGACAACGAATAGTAATGTTAACTTGCTATGCTCGCTGACATCAACTTTTTACTCGACATTTTATCCTAAAATAACTAGAATCTTGATGTACAAAAAAAAAAAAAAATGAACTGAAAAATCATTTAATTTATAAATAATAAACTTGAAAATCAAATGCTATAGAATGTGATATAGAAACTGCTCTTACCCAACTAATTAATACAAATAGCAGCAGCACACAAAAAAACCTCTGTTGTCTCAGAGGTTTTTATCTCAGAGGTGTTTCAAAATGATCGCAAGTTCAATACTCAGCTATCTGTTCTTTCTTAACAGGATTCTGGGAAATCACAGGGTGAAATGTTCTTAAGAATGTTATGGATTAAACTGACCATATATTTAATCTCTGGATTAAACTGCTGAGTGACTCAATGGTTAGTCAATACAAGTCAAACATTTACTAAGAGTAAATTTCCAGAGAAGGAGATTGGAATTTAGTAATATTGATAAGAACAATAGACCACGTAGTTCAGAAACAAAAACCATCTATGACAAAATGAAACTAGTTTATTTAATTAAAAACACAAAAATATAACCAATTTATTAAATATATATTTATAGAGTTCATAATTAAAAGGACTCTAATAATAATAATAATAATAATAGATTTCTACAGATGTGTCTCATCTTGTTTTAGTATTACCAAAATTATCAAATTATTCTGAAGCATTATGAATTTTGCTATTTTATTATTATACCGCTAATATTTCTGCAAATGCGGCACTTTTTACAACAAAACCTGCTAAGTTATGTTGAATATATCTGTTCACAAATATACTCAAAATCCCTTTGACCTAATAAAAATGTAGAATGCTGATAAAACTTCAGCAGCATTCTATCTGTTAACCCCCCCCTCCATTAACAGATTATTGTCTTTATGTGTGCTGTATTACTTCGAATTTCTTTACTGTCTTACGATATTTGAATCTTTTTTGCTCCGCAATTTATTTATTGTCTCTTCCCAAATAAAAACGAATTTCACATGTACGAAAATAAATAATCAAAACGTTTGTTTGCAATTGGAAATATTATGTCAAATATTTATATTTTTTAAATAACATTTATTGAAATAAATATGACATTTTGCTTTCTTTCCTTGAAAATAAAATTATATGGTTCGCACATTTCAATTTTAGGAACGTTTTTTTAATGAACAACAAATGACGT
Organism: Typopeltis vanoorti; assembly: GCF_054136105.1. Lineage (NCBI taxonomy): Eukaryota > Metazoa > Arthropoda > Arachnida > Uropygi > Thelyphonidae > Typopeltis > Typopeltis vanoorti. The sequence continues at coordinate 77,495,484 of NC_143562.1, read as the reverse complement.
TAAACATTACTCGGAGTTTCCAATTGTGAGTCTTTTTAAGATCAAAAATTTATATCAAATTTATATCAGAGATTCTTCACCTTTGTCTTTTGCTTAAAACTGCAACAGTACAATTACTCTGGAAAATAATGAATTCAAACAAAAAAAAAGAAAGTGCACATATGTTATCTAGCAGTATTTTTTTTGTGTGTGTGGGGAGTGATAATTTTGGGAGGGTTAAGCCATTAAAGGCGAATTAATTCTGTTATAAAAATTTTGGAAATAAAATTTCATTTTGACGCATGCACCTACACATGTTTCGAAGGATAAGGTGTAGGGAAAATATCACTACTACAAAACTGCCGCATAATACCGAAAATATGTACATAACAGTTGACTTCATAACTGCCATTTATTTCGATTTGTAGGGAGTGATTGGGGGAAACCAAAAAAGTTGAAATGCAAAAACCTACAAATTATGTTTATAAAAATTATGCGTTACATGATATGATTCAAGATTTACATATGATTCTCTATAAAACAAAATTTAAAAGTGCGAACCTTTGCTCAATCTGTGAACTAACCTTTGAACTAGGATTATGAATAAAAAAGAAAACCTAATTAGGAACAGATGGAGGCTGTATTCATTTTTAGATTCGGATTTTCATGAATTTATAAAATAATTGTTTGACAAAAATAATTATGTTCAATCAAGTTCTGCGAGAATATTAAAATGTATTGGTGATGAAAATAATTAGCCAAAAAATTGATAGCGGCATTGATCTTCCAAAGTGATACAATATGAAGTGAAGAAAGTATGAAAGGATTTCTTATTTTGCGCTGGCATTAAAAAGTATAATTATACGATAAAAACAAGCAGTTAAATGAATATAACTCATAGGTATTTAGTCTGATATAACTTAGATTCCAGTTACTGAGCAAATGGCAAGCAACTGTGTTTCTTGCTGTAGGCAACTGAACATAGATACTACATATGCCAAGTAATCTAGTTAAGTGTTCTTTTCAGCGTGAAGGATTATTGCCCCTTCTAATGGACGTGACTGTCAAACTACACTTCTTATCCATGTTCTTTCAAGCATGTGGACAGAATATTATCCAGGTTTGCTGGATGTGTATATAAGTCCAGTCAAGAAATGGTACTCTTACATATATGAATTTTATGGAATACAAGAGTTCCTGTTAGTTTTATATAGTTTTATATGTAGCAACATCTGGCACCCCGAAGTCTTGGCACCCATAGGCGATTGCCTGGGTTTGCCTAATGATAAAACTGGCCCTGTCTGTCATGGCCCTTTTCCGAAGATATATGACTTTTATTCTTAATTTTTACAGGATCCTTTCTCATCACTTATGTAGCACACATTAATTCTTCCTAACTTAATTCTGTCTCTTTTTAGTAGAAATAATAGTTAGATCCGGCATCCTTAATACAGATGAAACTTCCTAATCAGTTTTCTAGAACATTCGTTTAGAACGTAAATAGCAACTTCTTTTATTCGCTAATGCTTATTGACAGTCTTAACTCTTCCACTTTAAAAAATTCACAGTTCTACGATTCCCTTTTCGGAATCTACTATAAATCTTCCAATTAGCGTTTCCTCAAATATTCCTTTTAAAACGATCTATAGCAATATTTTCTTTTATTTATTAATACTTATTCCACTTGGAAACTTCATAGTTCCATGATTCCTTTTTCAGAATATACTATCAATTTTCCTCCAACGGTCACACAAAAAAAAACTCAATTGCCTCCAAATCTAAATATCTGCCGGCTTATGTTCTAATTTCCTTCTGAACACTCTTCTGTTTTTTCTCTTTGTTACTACAATACCGAACGCTTTCTGTCAGCTGTCAATCACACATCAAAAATCTCGGCAAGCATGCGCACTCCTTGAAAGTGGCAAGTGAGAAACTAACTATAATGGCTGACACGTCTCCATTAGAGACAAGAGAATGTCTTCATAAAACACGACTCAATATTTTAAACTACAATACAATTGTTTAAAGTAACACAACTAATCGGGTAAGTATACATAAATTTTTAACTGCTTTACATATCACATTTGACAAAACAATTTCAATAACGGGCATATCACAAGTGCCGACGATGTGTGTTATAAAACTGAAACTAATAAACTTACTAACATAAACAATACTTGTTAATAATTTGAGATTTTTATATAGAGGATATTATCATAATATTAATCCTGTCGGCTGCGGCATTGTTAATAATTGATTTTTATATAGAGATATGTTTATATAGAGATGATTTTCATAATATCAATCCTACCGGCTGTGCCATTGTTTAAATATAGGATTTTTAGTTATTTAATCCTGTATATAGAGATGATCTCTGTTCAACAATTATTTTTTTTTATTTTCCGAGTGTACCTATATATGCACAAGGGTGCACTCCGATTGGTGAAATGACCTCCTTTTTTACTGTTTCTTTCAGAATCCAAATAATCACTAACTCAAGACCAAAATACTAAATAAACACATTTAATATAACAAAAAGCAATATATATATACACTTCAAACAAATGTTACATAACTAGCTACAAATTTAATTGGATCCAAGGCCTTTTAAAAATAAACTTACACTTAAGACTAGACTAAACACTGTTTTCACAATGACAAAATGTTCATAGCCAGTTTTTTTCTCTGTCAAGGCCATTTTCCAAAGATATATGACTTTATTCTTTATTTTCATAGGATCCTTTCTCATCACTTATGTAGCACACATTAATTCTTCCTGACTTAATTCTGTCTTCTTTTTAGCAGAATTAACAGTTAAGATTCGGCGTCCTTAACATGAAACTTCCTAATCAGTTTTCTCAAACATTCCTTTAGAACGTAAATAGCAATTTCTTCTTTTATTCACTAGTGCTTATTGACAGTCTTGACTCTTCCACTTTAAAAAATTCACATTTCTACGATTCCCTTTTCGAATCTACTATAAATCTTCCAATTAGCGTTTTTTCCTCCAATATTCCTTTTAAATCACTTATAGCAATATTTCCCTTTTATTTATCAATACTTATTCCGCATTAATACTTCATAGTTCCATGATTCCTTTTTCAGAATATACTATTAATTTTCCTCCGACTGTCACAAAAAAAAACTCAAGTTCCTCCAAATCCAAATGTCTGCCGGCTTGTGTTCTAATTTTCTTCCGAATGCTCTCCTGTTTTTTCTCTTAATTACTACAATACCGAACGCTTTCTGTCAGCTGTCAATCGCACATCAAACTTCTCGGCAAGCATGTGCACTCCTTGAAAGTGGCAAGCGAGAAACTAAGTATAATGGCTGACACGTTGTCTCCATTAACGACAGGAGAATGTCTTCATAAAACACAACTTAATATTTTAAACTACAATAAAATCGTTTAAAGTAACACAACTATTCAAATCCGGTAAGTGTACGTACATTTTTAACTGCTTTACATATCACTTTGACAAAACAATTTCAATAATGGGCACATCGCAAGTGCCGACAATGTGTGTTATGAAACCAAAACTAATAAACTTACTAACATAAACAATATGTAAAAATATTCAGCATTTTAAATTGTGATTATTTTTACAATATCTTATAGGGTAGAAGATTCACTTAAGTCAGTGTTGTGGATCTGGAATGTTGGATACAAATGAATAGGGAATGCAAACTGCAGAGCCTTGTGAATAGAAAAAGGAAATGGGATATAACTGAGATGTATAAATGGTGAAGGATTGTTACAGGGTAGAACAAGAGGCCATTACATGAAGCTGTATAAGGAGGGTTCAGCAAGGTAGTGAGGAGCAGGATCTTTGCATGGAGAGTAGTTGGTGAGTGGAATGTATTGCCTGATGGTGTGGTGAGCATGAAAACTAAATGGATTTAAGGCACAGTTCAATAGTCTTTATGCATGAGATTGCAGACCTCTCGCAATGAGTTTGTAAAAATATTCATAATTTATAATTCTGAATATTTTTAGGTATTATTTATGTTAGTATGTTTATTAGTTTTATAACACGCATTGTCGACACTTGCGATTTTCCCGTTATTGAAATTGTTTTGTCAAAGTGATATGTAAAGCATTCAAAAAATTTATGTACTTACTGGATTTGATATCTGTATTACTTACAGGAATTTTATTGTAGTTAAAAATTATCAAGTTGCGTTTTATGAAGACATTCTCTTGCTGCTAACGGAGACGTGTCAGCCATTATATTTAGTTTCTTGCTTGCCATTTTCATGAAGTGCCCATGCTCGCAGAGAAGTTTGATTTGTGATTGACAGCTGACAAGAACAGTGTTCGGTATCAGGCAAACCGCTGTAAACAAGAAGAGTGTCCGGAGAGAAATTAGAACACAGGCCGGCAAACATTTAGATTCGGAGGAAATTGAGTTTTTTTTTATGTTGCAGTCGGAGGAAAATCAATAGTATGTTCTGAAAAAGGAATCGTGGAACTATGAAGTTTCAAAGTGGAATAAGTATTGATAAATAAAAGAAAATATTGCTATAGATGTTTTAAAAGGAATATTTGAGGAAACACTAATTGGAAGATTAGTAGTAGATTCCGAAAAGGGAATCATAGAACTGTGAAATTTTTAAAGTGTTAAGACTATCAATAAGCATTAGTGAATAAAAGAAGAAGTTGCTATTTACGTTCCAAAGGAATGTTCGTGGAAACGCTAATTGGGAAGTTTCATCTGTCTTAAGAACACCAGATCTATTATTTCTACTGAAGAGGAGACAGAATTGAGTCAGAAAGAATTAATGTGTGCTACACAAGTATTGAGAAAGGATCCTATGAAAATGAAGAATAAAGTCTTATATCTTCGGAGAAGGGCCTTAGCAGAGAAAGAAACTGGCTATGAACATTTTGTCATTGTGCAAACAAAGTGTTTAGTCTAGTCTTAAGTGTAAGTTTAATTTTAAAAAGGCCTTGGATCGAATTAAATTTGTAGTTAATTACGTAATATTGTTTAAAGTGTATATATATTGTTTTTGTTTTATTAAATGTGTTATTTTGAATTTTGGTCTTGAGTCAGTGATTTATTTGGATTCTGAAAGAAATAGTAAAAAAGGAGGTCATTGCGCCAATCGGATTGAACCCTTGTGCATATATAGGTACACTCGGAAAATAAAAAATAATTATTAGAAAAAGAGATTAAATAAAATAAATAAAAATCCTATAATAAACAATGGTGCAGCCGGTAGAATTAATATTATGATAATATCCTAAATATAATAATCTTCTAAATATTAACAAGTTCTCTGAACCCCATTGAGATCTGATGACGACAATAATAATAATAAAAGTGCTGATATTGGATCAGATCACAGAATAGGAGTAAAGTAGAACTAATAATTATGGTCACATAATTATTAGTCCTAGTTATTAGACAAACAATTATTAGATGGAAGAGAAGAAGAATTATTAGTCCTACTTTAATATTGCCAAATTATTAAATACCAATATCTGTAAGGAGTTTAAAATAAAGTTAAAAAATATACACACGATCTTGTCATAAAAACTGTTACAACTTCTGCACATCCCCTGGTTATAATTATTGAACTGCACATAAGCTTTGCTGTTCAGCAAAGAAGTGCTACATAGTTTATGGATCTGAGAGCTCGGTTAGAAATAAATCATTTGTTCATAAACGAGACCACACATACGAGAGTTTGAGAAAGATTATGGGAGTGAACAAATGTATCAGTGGCAATTATATTTTCCCTTTCTATTTTCGTTATTGTTGCTGAGAATATTTTCAGCTGGCTTTGCATGAATGGAGCCAAAGTATTGATTGTTGGTTACTGAAAAATGATTTCAACAATGTAGGGCATTTATCTTGTGATAAAAAGAAAGATCTGAGTCCATCATACATGTCAATAATCCCATTCACAGCTGGTAGTAATGATAACCATCTTGTTTTATACTACCTAGATGCTTGTATTCAGTTTCTGTAATGAACAGAAATTCTTCAATTCCTCTACTCTCACGGTGTAAATGTGAAAATACTGAAATATTTCATTTACAATTGTTTCGATATCAATAATAGGCAAAATATCAGCACTTGTCTATACACCATTATGAACAACATGAGCAGAAGGACCAATAGCATGAATGTTCATTTTTAATCCTTTGTTGAGTATTGAAGATACATTGTAGAACCACCTCATTTGTATGCACTGAAGTTGCTGTTGCAGTTATCTGCAGAAAATGGAATAATTTTCTCAGTCAGCTGCTGTTTCTGCAAAATATCCAATATATGATTTGCAAGCAGTTCTGCTATTTCTCCTCTTATGTTCTGAAAATCTATCACTTTAACCTGAATACTTTTATTTGGGATGAAGTACCTAACAAGGACAGACACCAACTTCAAATCTCTGGTTTGATGTGTCTACTATATTTGGCTTGTTTAAATTCAATTGCTATTTCTAGCATTGCATAAGGTGCCAGGAAATTCACTAAAATTGATTGGCACTTTGTTTGCCCACATGTAAATTTCTTTTGGAATAAATTTCTCACTACTGCAGAGATGCAGTCCATTGATTTCAAAGAAAGGTTATGTTTTGCTGCATGAAATGCAAACAAACCTTGAGCTGCAAGACATTTACTTTCGTCAGTTAATTTCCCTTTTGAATTTTTTGTGAAAAACAATGCAAAATCTTGACTTTGAACTGCGAGCAGCAGCTGCCAATTTATGTTTTTGATTCGTCAAATACTGTTTTATATGAGAACAGCCTCCATGTTCAATTGAAAAAAACCAAACGATACACAGTACATTGCAACTTGTTGCTGTTTCATCGTCTTTCAAGAAGGGATATTCTTCTTTAAATCCCAAGTGAAACTACACTTCCTTTTTGGCATGATAAAATTTGGATGAAATATCACCACTCACAATATATACTCACTTTAACTTTCACAATTTCTAATAGACCGGCACAAGCACAAAACACTGGAATGAAAGAGAAAGTAACCCTATTACCACCTGGTTGCAGCAGTGCTGCCACTGGTTGCAGCATTGTCGTCCTATAGCAGAAAGTGCATTCATAATGGTTGATAATCGTCATAGCATGCATGTTTTCAATCTCAAGCTATCACATGTCACCAACAGAGACATTATCCTTTCCATATTCAAACATACAAGAATGAAGTCATGCCATGAATTAAAAAAAGGAAAAAAAACGTGACTACAGTTAATAAAAAGGGACAAAAATTGGGTCCCATTAAGGTTTTGTTGGGACAACAGCACCAGAATCTAAAAAAGGAATTATCTGATCAAGACTTGTAGACCACACTTTGGATACCCCCTTCACACAGGATTAGATGGAAGAAAACCAATGTTTTATAAAACTGAAGGAAAACATTTACAGACTCCCAATTCCGGATGAAAAACAAAGATGAATATGTTACAGCCAGACCTATAAGCTCTCTGGATGCCAAAGGAAAATGAATACAGGTTAATCACTCATAAGTATCCATAGTCCTTCATATCAGTTATTTTTCAATTAAAAAAACAGCCACGTGAAAGCGCGTGGTACACCTATCATATGAAGCAAAGATGGCGGCAACAAAGGCCAACAATGAAAGATTACTTCTAGTCCCGTCAGCATAGCACAGCCGATAGCCAACAAACCGAAAGACAATACAATGTGCTGTAGTTGCGAAACTGAGGTTACCGAAAGGAAAAAAGGTATATCGTGTGATTTCTGTTGCAACTGGCTACATACTTCCTGCGTGAAAATAGATGAATCGGCGCTCAAGCTTTTTATTTGACCAGCTTTTTTCTGTTCGATGTGCCTTCCATCTGTTAAACAGCTGCTGAACCTAGGCAAACAAGTTGAAAATCTTGAACACCTTCATAACACGATCGATACTTTCTCGTCCAAAATCCGAAAGTTGGAAACAAAGCTCAAGATACTCGACGACCATCAGCCGATCGCAAGTGCATCTGTACCAGCTAACAAATTCCGTGATTTAATCGCATCAACGGTACGTGCGTTGGTTGAGGTTGAAAACAGGAGACTCAACACCGTTCTTCTGAACTTTCTGGAGGAAAACAGTAAATCTTTAAAAGAAGTTAGCAAACTAGCAGGTGAATGCAACTTTGATCCCAGGTATACCATCAAATATCATCGCTTCAATCTCATAAACAAAAGAAAGGACGGAAGGAACTTTTCACATCTTGTGAAAGTGATCTGTGATACACCGACAAACACTTCCAAATTAATAACAGCGATAAATAGCAAGCTAAAGGACAGTTGCCTCCAATCGCGTGAACGTGCTCAACCTGACTTAACCTTTGAATAAAGGGAACAAAGATGCCAACTTCGAAGACAGCTAGAAGAAAAACGCCAAAATGGAGACAACAGCTGGATCATAGACTACAAACAAACCAAACTAGTGAAAAAACCAAGTGACACCACTAGTAGCCACCAAAGAGACCAGTATGTAGGCACTGCATAGGAAATGTGCAAGACCCATGCGGCCAAAGCCATACCCCACAGACTCTTGCATATCCACTACACCAACATCCATGGTCTCAACTCCAACCTTAATAGCGTTCACTATCATCTAGTCAACCAAACCCCACCTATTCTTCTTAACAGAAACTCAAATTTCACCTTCCCCCCCTGGCACCATCCATCTCAACCATCCAAACTATTCACTATTTAACTCCTTTTGACCCAATGGTGGCATGTGCGCATATATCTGCTCTGACACACCCTGCCAGAGAGCACCTAACCTAGAATCGCCTAACTTTGACTTTCTTTGGCTAAAAATACCCCTCTCCCACTCAGTAAAATTCATCTGCTGTCTCTATCGCTCTCCCAATACCACCAACTACTCTGAGCGCTTTAATTTCCTCTCCTCAAAAGTTGATTTCCTCCAGTCCCACTATCCTAATAGTGAAATCATCCTCCTAGGTGATTTTAATGTCCATAACACCAACTGGCTTTCCTCTTCCAGTTGTACAGATCCTGCAGGCAGAGATGCTGAAATATTTGCCATCACCAACAACTTACACAAATAGTTCACAAGCCGACCAGAATACCAGATAACCCAAATCACTCTCCAAATAACCTAGATCTCTTCCTTATCAATGACCCTTCCAAATATACAGTGAATGTAGTGAGCCCCCCCCCCCTGGGTAATTCTGACCACAACCTAGTACTCATCTCCTGCCCCATGCAACAACGCTTACACAGTCACACCTACACAAGAGTAGTCTGGCATTATAACAGCACCAAATGGGACAGCCTCCAAGACTACTATGCTTCATAACCATGGTTGGACTATTGTTTGCAATCTTCCAATCCAAACATAGGCACCGAACACATCATCAAAGTAATCCTCACTGGCATGATAACATACATTCCCCACACCACACCGAACTGCCGTCCTCTATCCAAACCCTGGTTCTCCAAAAGATGTGCCAAGGCTGTACCAATGAAAAACCAGGCATACCATGTGATCCCCGACCATAGGCGTTAATTTTACATAGGTGCAAAAATTGAGATTTTTAACTGCGAAATATATTATTAAAAAACATTTAAAATAAAAATTGAAAATGATAGAGACATAAAAAATATTTTTGACATATTTTATATTTTTGATAATTTGCAAAAATACGGCAGTAATTAATTATCTAATATTTGCACGTAAAATATCTTTGTAAAACACCTCCCACCTTTCTGTGTATCTTGTGACGAATTTTATTTCAAGTAACAATGGTAATGATACCCTGCTTCTCTGCACTACACTGATAGTCGTGATAAATTCAAAATAATGCTTCATTCGTTTTTTACAGTAACTTTTATGTTGAGTTGAAAAATATACATTTTTTAATTGATTAAAATTGTTTCCATTAAAATAAAAATAAAAAAAATAAAAATACTGCACGTAGAAAATAATCCAGTAAAATTGAATTTCTTAGAAGCCTTTGAAATACAAAATGCAATTCAACAGCAAATTTCTGTCAAAAAATCAAAAACAGCCCTCAACGAACAATTAGATCTCTTTGATGCACCTTTCGTAAAATTGCTGTTTTACGTCAGTCAGTGATCTTATAGCCTTATCATATAAAGCCTTTAGATATTATGCCATAATTCCATCCATTCCTGGAGCTTTTTCTGGAATTACCAGTTATGGTAACTAGTAATTCCTAATCCACTAGTTTCCCAACATCTGTGTTTACCTGAGAATTAGTTTAAATAGATGCGAATTGCGAATACGCCATTTTTGTACAGTCTTTGACAATGTCCTAACAGCCGAAATATATCAGACAATGAATAAATTTAGTGAAACACCGAGTGTTTTCTTTTGAAAAATCCTCATTTTATTATTTAAACATAAAATAAAAATTTTTGGAAATGAACCTATTGTTTATTGTCGACAACTATCAATAGTTTTTTAATTGGCAACTATTATATAATGTCGCAATTAACATTTCCTACCCTCCCTTAAATTCAATTGTTACTGCTTGTTACTCAATCACAAAATAGTGAAGAGTGTGTTTTAAAAATAATATTACTATTTTATTTGTGACTTTTTGTTGGTGAATTTTTACATTTGGGTAAGTTATTTTTTAATATAATAATATGTCATTATAGTTTTATTAGTTGTATTATATAACTTAATTATACCATATAATAAATTAAATAAATTATTAATAAATCATAAAACTATAATTTATACTAACTTGGTATAAAAATATAGTAACAACACAATATCAACAGCTACAAAATTCATCACATTCGTCAAATTACGAAATTTCACATGCATTTGTGATGATTATCAACAAATGCATGTGATGAATTTCCATGTGATAAAACTGGTGTCAGAAATTTAAAATAAAAGGTGTTAATGCATAGCAAAAATTTGTTTTAAAAAATTCAACTTTTGTAAATTGAAAATAATTTTTAGAGTTTAAATTCCAATATCCATTATAAACTCTTAATAATTTTAATAACTATGTATATGATTTTAAAATTACATTAAAATAAAATTTTTAATTTTTTAATAAATTTTATGGCATTACGTACATTCTAATTTTAACTATCTTTTAGCCTAAAAGTTTTAGGCAACCCATATCGAAATGTTCCATAGGGGAAAAAAGTCAGGTTGGGATTTCAAGAAAGAATAAGACAGGACACAATTAGAGCTAAGGAGACAATCAATGGTTTAAAATATCAAATGAAGAAGCAGAAACGTTACAAGCCAGTCCAGGCGATGAATGTGCCGAAGTTAGGACAAATGAAAATGCATTTGTTAGCGTTTTGTTCAAAGAAGAAACAGAAAAATTGCAAGATATTCCAGAAGAGGATGACATCAGCGTTAGTACAGTCGAAAGTACATCTGCTTGTCTTTCAAGCAAAAAAAAGATTCAAATTATAGTAACACACAAAACCAATGTTCTACCATGTACAGAATTTGTCGAAGATAATTTGGATTTCAATGATCCTACACATTGGAATGTAAAATTCTACTAATTTTAGAAGGCTATTTGTGCTTCATTGCCCTGAAGATGAAAATTGTAACATTTATCCAACTTCAGAAGACGGTCGTTCATTTCATAATGAATGGATGTACAGAAAATTGTCAAATGGTGAGAAACAATATAGAGAGTGGCTGGCTATTTTATTGCAAAGCTAAAAATAGTTTATATTGTTTTCCATGTTTACTATTTTCTAAAAATTCATCATCTTTATTTAGTAAACCAGAATTAAGATTTTCAAAATGGAAACAATTAAATCCATGAATTCCAAAATAATGAATCATCAACAGATCACATTAATAGTTATGCGACCTGGAAAATTTTCGAAAAAAATTTGAAAAGTAAATCCGGCAGTCTTGACAACAATTTAGAAAAACAATTATCTGAAGAAATAGAAAAATGGTGACATATTCTTAGAATTATTTTTAAATGTTTAATGTTTTGTGCAACTAATAATTTGTTTGAGAGGAAGTATTGAGAATGATAATAATGGCATTGAAAATTTGAAAAAAGGAATTTTTCTTAATCTAATACAACTTATCAGTAATTATGATTCTACTTTAAAACTTGCTCTAAGTGAAAGAACCAAAAAAACAAGTATCATATTTAAGTCCTCAAATTCAAAATGAATTTTTAATTTTACTAGCTACCGAATTAAGAAATAATATTATAAGGGATGTTAAAACTGTGAAGTATTAAAGTATAATAGTAGACAGTACACCAGATGTTGCACATAAAGAACAAATTTGCCAGATAACACTTTATGTGAAAATTACCAACAAACTGTTATTATTGAAAAAATGTTTAGATTTTATTTCTTTGATAGGAAAGACAGGAGAGAAACTTGCTAATGAAATTTTAAACAAATTAAATGAAGATGGATTTCATGTTAGAGATTTAAGGGGGAAAGGTTATGATAATGTTGTGGCCTTGCAAGAAGACTTGAATAAATTGAGTGATTGGGCAAGCAAATGGGGATGTGAGTTCAATGTTGCAAAATGTAAGGTTTTAAAATTTGGAAAACAAAGATGGGATGCAGAATTTATGCTTGGTGAGAATATATTGTTGGAAGTAGAGGAAATAAGAGATCTGGGAGTGATAGTGGATAAGGATCTAAAATTTAGGGGACATATCGCCAAAATTGTGAAGACAACACAAAGACATCTAGGAATGATGAGGAGCACACTGACGTGTAGAAGTAGGGAGATTCTTGTTCCATTGTATAAGGCTTTGATTAGGCCACACATGGACTATTGTGCCCAGATTTGATCACCTGGTTTTCAGAAGGATGAAGAGATGTTGGAAAGGGTCCAAAGGCGACTGACTAAGGTAGTTCCTGACCTCTGGAATGTCGAGTATGAGGAAAGATTGAAAAGATGTAATTTGCAGAGTCTAGTGGAGAGAAGGAAGAGGGGAGATATGATAGAGACCTACAAGTTGGTAAGGGGTTGTTATAGGATCAATGGTGGAGAAGTTCTACAGAGAATAGTGGGAGATCAGGGGAGAACCAGAGGTCATACCTGGAAACTGTATAAAGAGGGTGTGAGTAGGGGAGTGAGAGGCAGGTTTTTTTCGTGCAGAGTTGTGAATGATTGGAATGCCTTGCCTGAGAGTGTGGTGTCTGCAAGGAGTTTGAATGTGTTTAAGACCCGGTATGATGAGATGTGTGTGAGATAAAAGGACCTCATAGATGAGTCTTTGACTCCATGAGGTCTTGTTTAATAATAATAATAATAAAATAATAATAATGCAGCAAATATGTCAGGTAAATAAAATGGTATGCAGGCTTTCATAATGAAAGTTAATAATCTAGCTACATTTGTACCCTGTGCTGCACATTTGCTTAATCTTGTTGGACTTCAAGCCACAAATAATAACTTAGAAATGATAAATTTTTTTGGAATAATTCAAAAAGTATTTATTTTTTTTTGTGTTTTCAACTCAAAAATGGGAAAAAATAACATCTACATTAAAAATAACTTTAAAAGGTCATAGTGACACACGATGGTGCTCTAAATTAAATTGTGTATCTGCACTAAAAACACAATTTAAAGAGGTATTAAATATTATTACTGATATATCATATGATCTATCTTTTGGTGCAGATAGTATTAGTGGTGCAAAAGGACTTTTGTTTCATCTTAAGTTCTTATAAATTTGTTTTTATGCTGTTTATGTGAGAAAAAATATTGATACAGATAAATACAGTAAATTTACAACTGCAAACAAGAAACCAAGATATTTGTCGAACATCCGTTCTTTTGAACGGATTAGTAAATTATGTTAAAGATTTCAGAAACAATGATTTTCAAGCGATTAGCATGGAGTGCCAGCAAAAGCATCAAAAGTTACATTTTGAACCTAAAATGATGGAAAAACGGAAAAAAGGTTAAAATTGTTGTCAGGTGAATCAAGTAATTCGAATATGATTATTACCACTGAACAAGAACTAAATCAGTTATTTTTAGAAGTTGTCGACAATTATTTTGCAACCTGCCGACCGCTTTGAGAGCATTTATACAATATCGTTGCTCTTTTCTTTCATAATGGGAAAAGGTTTAGTTTCATTAATAAAATCTTCCAAAGTTAATGAATCATTAACTTTAGAAGACTTGACAAAAGCTGCCAAAGATTGTTGCATTAATAACGATGAATTAGATGCTTTATGCTTAATAAATGAGTTAGTGTTTTAAAAATCATGCACAAGTTTCATTTACTGATTTGGAAAATCTGTATCACTTTGAAATTTTGCAGGGCATTGTAAATTACGAATTAAGTGAATCTTACCCTAACATAGTAATATTATTACTTTTAATACTTACTTTACCGGTAACAATTGCTTCAGGTGAATGGAGTTTTAGTAGATTAAAAATTATAAAAAATTATTTAAGATCAAAAATGAGTCAGGAACGTCTGACCAATTTAATCATTTTATCAATAGAATCTGAAATGTTTTGTGAAGCAAATTTCAACAATGTAATTTTGCTCAAATAAAAGCTCAGAAAATAAAATTATTGTAAAAATGCGTTATTGTACTGAAATGAAAAGTATAAAAAATATCGGGTTTTTTTTTGTTTTTTTTTAGAATGGAGCAATTATCTTTCCTGGCCATAGGCACCAAAATTCCTCACTATGTCTCTGCCAAAAAGGGAGACAAATCGTTGCCATCTAACTACCGCCCTATCTCACTCACCTCAATCCTATCTAAAGTGATGAAGAAGACCATCAATTCTCAACTACTATTCTACCTTGAAGGTACCCCAGCTATTAAGTGACCACCAGTACGGATTCCGCCGATGCCGATCAACAGGTGATCTGGTCTCATATATCACCCATCTCTGGACATATACCATGGAAAAATTTGGCGAATCCCAAGTAGTTGCACTCGATATCTCTAAAGCCTTTGACCGGGTCTGACACAAAAGCTTACTAAGCAAACTTCCATCATTTGGACTGTCTCAGGACTTCTGCAGATGGATTGCCAGCTTCCTGTCTGGACGCACACTATGTGTAATGGTAGATGGCTCCCTATTCTCCCACTATCCAACTAATGCTCGGGTCCCACAAGGTTCAGTCCTCTCACCGACCCTCTTCTATACATCAATAACCTACTTCAGTTGACCTCCAACCCAATACACAGTTTGGCAGATGACATTACATTGCACTCCTCCCTTTCATTTCATAAACCTTACCCTACACAACTCACTTCAAGCCACAGAACATCAACCACAACTTCTCTTAATGCAGACTTCCAAAACATCCTCCGATGGGGCTCAGATAACCTCGTCAACTGTGGGAAATAAGACAGAACTTCAACGCTAGTAAAACCCAGTTCTGTCTTATTTCCCACAAAAAAAGAACCATTTTCCCCCAGTATTATTTTTGATAACACTCAAATTCCCAGACAAGACGAAATTTCTCTTCTCGGAATTACCATGACAACAGGCCTCTCCTGGCATAAACACATCACAACGATTGCATCCTCAGCTTCCAAAAAAACTAGGCTTTCTCTTTCACTCAAGACGTTACTTCACTTCAAAACAGCTGTTAACCTTATACAAATCAGAAATCAACCCAGCTATCGAATACTGTTCTCACATTTGGAGTGGGGCTCCTAAATGCTCCCTCAAAATGCTTGCCTCAATACAAAGGAGAGCAATTAGACTGATAAATGATCCATCTCTTACTGACTCACTCCCCCCACTTTCACATAGACGTTTAGTCTCTGCAATTTGTATATTCTACAAATATTTTCATGAAAAATGCTCATCTGAAACAACATCAATAATTCTCCCACTCTGTACTAAACCCATTGGACACGTACAGCCACCTCTCAACATTCCTTCACAGTACACCTTGAAACCGACAGAACAAGTTTCTTTTCCTCCTCCTTCATCCGTGCTACTGCTGTACTGTACAACAGTCTTCCCCCTCAGGTATTTCCCAAGGAATACAATATACAGGCTCTTTCAAATCGAATGTTAACAAGTTCCTCCTTTCCCATCCCACTACCCATATACGGTACTAAAGTACTATAGGTTGACCAGTCAACCTCTTGTATATGGGCCCAACATAAAAAAAACCACATCACCATCAATATGGATAAAATACATCACTCCTCTACTTCGTATCCATTACATATTTCAATATAACATCAATGGTATTACAATTTTAATATGCACTTTGCATCCATAGTAACCTGGACGTATATATACGTCTTGGTCGGTTGGGTGGTTAATGAGCTAGAGGTATTAAAGCAATTGCAAGAAATTGATTCAAATACCACAGCAGTGATTGAATTTGATATCAATGGGATGCTGAAGGAACACAGGCACAAGAATTAGCCAATTTCCCCTGGTTGTTTAACTTCATAAACCACAAACATGCATTTAGACCAATCAGTAGCTCTAGGGTGGCCATTA
The DNA here is from genome assembly GCF_054136105.1 of Typopeltis vanoorti. Lineage (NCBI taxonomy): Eukaryota > Metazoa > Arthropoda > Arachnida > Uropygi > Thelyphonidae > Typopeltis > Typopeltis vanoorti. The sequence goes on along the minus strand of NC_143562.1, from coordinate 77,479,070 downwards.
AGTTATTACTTACATTAAGGACTTACATCCAGATATTTATAGACAGCACTTTGCTCCTCTATGGAGGACAGCATGGTTTTCTTAAAGGTGTGTCTTGCTTTAGCAATCTACTCATGTTTTACAACAGAATAACTGCAGAGTTGAATAAGGGAAATAGATATACCATAATACTTGTGTGTGTGTGTACACACACACACACACACACACACACACACACACACACACACACACACACACACACACACATCAGTGGCATCATGTGCCCATTTAGGTTGGTATGCTGTTGTGTAGCTTATGCAAATCGCACTACAAAATTCGCATCAATTTGACCATAGAATTGCATTTTTATTGATATATGAATTAACCGTGCATAGCACACATCAGGGTTCATCTTAATTGGTCCAATGCAATTAATTGTATAATAAATTTAGTTTAATCCTATATCCAAGTGTGAGCAAACAAAGTTTGCACCTGAAAATATCTTCAGGACTGGGGTAAGGTAGTACAATAACGGGCAACTCGTAGCAAAGGTGGATAGGAGTGATGTTAGCTTGGTCCACCTTTGCTATGAGTTGCACTACCTTACCCCAGTCCTGAAGATATTTTCAGGCGCAAACTTTGTTTGCTCACGCTTGGATAAAGGATTAAACTAAATTTATTATAGTCTAACCAAATGAAAAATAAACTTTCAGCAATTAATTGTAGGATAACATTGAATACTTTAATTAATCAATTAATATAATTTAAACAAGGAAAGCACAAAGATCTAATGAACAAGAGGTATGTTTCATGAATGCCATTTATGGAAGATAAGGGTTTACGTTTCGTAGTGAGATTAGATTATCATCAGCAAATACCATGAGACGGTGAGACAAATACAGTGAGACACGGATAATTTGAATTTTGATATGATTTTTAAATACAGCCATATAATATGCACAGAAATTGAAAAAGTAATCACTTGGGAAATTATTTTTCTGGCTTGAAATAACTTGTTTTACTTATTTATACACAAGTTCCAACCTCCTTCAACTATAATGATAGTCATACAATCCACAAAAGCTCTGTCAAAAAAATAGGACATTCAGTAGATCATCAACACTGTTTCCAATTGTAAATATAGGCAAAAAAGTTATAAATTATTTATAGAAGATTATATTATATAGATCAAGTGGATATTAAGTCTAGCATTATTTTGGTGTCCTAAACATATCAGTTCACACTTCATGCAAAAAAAAAAAAATTCAGAAAATAAACACAGCAACTCATGACAAATGACAATGCTCAACTGGATTGTTGATGGAAGTTTTTTTTTCACTTGGCTATGCTATCAATTATATATTTGGTTTAATCCTTTATCCAAGTGTAAGCAAACAAACTTTGCGCCTGAAGTATTTTTAGGACTGAAGCAACTCGTGGTAAAGGTGGTATAACTTCTCATCACTTACTTTAGTATCCTCTAATACAAAGCACATCTCCTTGAAGACATGTATAATGCTATGCATTATGGGAAGGTTCACTATCCAGACTGGTTTCAACCTTTATTGATTCCATTATAGCCAAGTGAAAAGAACTTCCATCAACTATCTCTAATCTAGAGAATTTTAATAATAAGGTGCGACACCTTTTGGCAACTCGTATATGGAAATATGACTTCTCCCTTACTTCCACCTAAGTGTGACCACCTCTGGATCTGGCTCCCACTGATAGATCTCAATAAAGGTCGAAAGCAGTCTGGGTAGTGACCCTTCCCTTAATGCATAGCATTATACATGTCTGCAAGGAGATGTGCTTTGCATTATGGGATACTAAGGCAAGTGATGAAAAGTTAACCACCTTTGTCACAAGTTGCCCCAGTCCTGAAAATACTTCAGGACTGGGGCAAATATATAATTCAATTCAATTGGATTGGTTGACACAATAACCAATCACAGCCACTGATTTCTGAGTGCTATTGTCTCAGCACACACCCTGATGCATCTTCTGGGTGATTTAAAACCACTGAAATGCTAAGAATTTGATCCACTGCACCATCTGTAGATCTATTCAAAGGGGATCTACTCAAAAGTGTCCATATTTGTGACCACATCCAGGCTATTAACGCAAATGTGATGCAAGGTGTATGCATCGAAAAGTGTCCTCTTCACGAAGTATTAATATATTGTGTTTAATTTTAGGAATCATGTGAAGACAGGAAACAATAAGGGGAGTTTCTAACAGGAATAAATGCAAAAATATAATATCAGTAATATTGTTATTCCATGGGTGTGCACCACACACCTAGCACACCCTAAATATATCCCCCCCCCTCATATATATATATATATATATAAAAGAATAATCATTAACTTGGTTAACATACATATTTTTATAAAGAATTGACTGACTAGCAGTGAGATTGAAGTAAAAAGGTTTTAATATAAAAACACGACTAGTTTCGGCTTAACAGCCTTCATCAGGTGAGATTATAAAAGAAAGAAAAAACACTAAAACACTGAAGCTTAAATAAACTATGAACATCATAGAGAGTCTCTATACATAACTGACACTAAATCGTTGCGGTTGTATTTAAAGCTGTTTTTTCGTTAGTTGTATTGTTGGGAAAGTGCATGTTAGTAGCATCTCGTGAACGCCAGTACATGATTACAGCTGAATAACAATCTGGGAGGTTGTAGCTCAAGTTATTTAGATGAACAGGATTGAAGATTCCACGATTTTTCTCTCTAGTTCATCATTGCAATGGAAGATGTTAGTAGATTTTTCCCAGCAGACTTTGTAACTTTGGTTTTCATCATTAGGATTAGCCGAGAAAAGGATATGATTAGATAATGCACTGGCTCGCTGTCTCTTGTAAGTAATGTCCCTCATGTGTTCTTCCATACGCAATTCGACAGATTTGTCTGTCTGCCCAAAATAAGGAATATCACAATCGCACAATATTTTATATACACCAGGGTATTTGAGTTGATGATGACAAGGTTTTGGGTGGCTTATTAAGAAACGGATCTTTGGAAGTGGAGTGAACAAGGTTCTGATATTGTATTTTCTTAGAACTTTTGCTAATTTATGTGAAACTGTACTTATGTAAGGAATAGATATATTGCCTTTGAATCTATATGTTTCTTCTGAGTGATGTCTAGGAGGATTAAGAAGGAATTTTTCAATGATTCTCTTGGAATATCCATTAACTTCTAAATGAACAAATGAACTTCTTACAGAAATAAACCATCTGAAAACTTCTTTCGAAGTTAATGGATATTCCAAGAGAATCATTGAAAAATTCCTTCTTAATCCTCCTAGACATCACTCAGAAGAACAAATAGATTCAAGGGCAATATATCTATTCCTTACATAAGTACAGTTTCACACAAATTAGCAAACGTTCTAAGAAAATACAATATCAGAACCTTGTTCACTCCACTTCCAAAGATCCTTTTCTTAATAAGCCACCCAAAGCCTTGTCATCATCAACTCAAATACCCTGGCGTATGTAAAATATTGTGTGATTGTGATATTCCTTATTTTGGGCAGACAGACAAATCTGTCGAATTGCGTATGGAAGAACACATGAGGGACATTACTTACAAGAGACAGCGAGCCAGTGCATTATCTAATCATATCCTTTTCTCGGCTAATCCTAATGATGAAAACCAAAGTCACAAAGTCTGCTGGGAAAAATCTACTAACATCTTCTGTTGCAATGATGAACTAGAGAGAAAAATCGTGGAATCTAGCGAAATCATCTTCAATCCTGTTCATCTAAATAATAACTTGAGCTACAGCCTCCCAGATTGTCATACAGCTGTAATCATGTACTGACGTTCACGAGATGCAACTAGCACGCACTTTCCCAACAATACAATTAACGAAAGAACAGCTTTAAATACAACCACAACGATTTAGTGTCAATTATATATAGAGACTCTCTATGATGTTCATAGTTTATTTAAGCTTCAGTGTTTTAGTGTTTTTTCTTTCTTTTATAATCTCACCTGATGAAGGCTGTTAAGCCGAAACTAGTCGTGTTTTTATATTAAAACCGTTTTACTTAAATCTCGGTTCTAGTCATTCAATTCTTTATAAAAAAATAAAATAAAATATATATATTTGAATGCAGATCGACTCGGTTTATGAACATGTTCAATAATTTTAATGACTTGACCACCAAGATAATTAAGAATAAAAGTTTAATATGGACACAACTAGTTTCATTGGTAAGCCAACTTCGTCAGGTGTCAAAGTACAAAGATATATACAAAAAAGACCGACAGAAACATTACACACAATCAACAACAACAGAGCTATCAAAAAACTACAGTTAAGTTCAAATTGGAGTCTGTGCTTCAGTTCTAGTTACATTTATATGCATGCATGTGATCTTGCAAGAAATTTAAAATTATTGAGCATGTTCATAAACTGAGTCAATTGCATACAAGTAACCATATTCCTCATGACAAGGGTACCCAACATCTCATTAAAGATTACCAAAGGACACTCAGGAACATTGGACTTTTCATCAACAGACTAGTTTTCTTAAAAAGATGCAAGTGCTATTCTATTATACCTAGTTTTCTTGATTTCAAAGAATCCATCAAAACAGCTCAAGCGCATAGAATTAACCACAAGGCAAAACTAGATCTTCTATCAGAACGAATTGTAGATACTAAACGCAGTCTAGCTTCTTTTTTCACCAAGAAAAGTTCACTAGAAAACCGCTTATAGGCTTCCTTAGACAAGTCATGGAACAACACGAAAGAAATCAGCGCACTTTTGGCTTCAAGAACCCAAAACATAAACAAATTTAAAATTATCAGAAAATTTGATTCTCTCAGACACAGGAACGTTCCTCCTCTACTTATGTTTCCTCCTTTTTAAAAAAAGTAGTTGTAAATAAATCTTCGCATATCCTCACAACAGCAGAAGAAAGTGTTCTTGCAAACGGACTCAATTTCGTCCTCGCCCCTACATCCATTCCTAACGAGCTTTTTCTTACTAAGATTGAAAAGTTGCCTCCTTACTTCCAACCCAAGATGCAAACCTACTACGGATGGAAGCTATTTTCACAATAAATAATGCAAAACCACCTTCTGATGTTTCTCATAGTGAAAGAGTGGCCATTAAAAAACTGAGAAAGAACAAAGCCATTATCATCCTACCAGCAGACAAAGGAAATGCCACAAGTCATCCTAAATAAAACAGACTACCACAACAAAATTCTTGAATTATTAGAGGCAGATACTCATTCTGAACTCCACAAGACAGTTACATAATAGGACCAACAATCTTCTAAAATCACCTTCGGAATTACCAAGGAATATCCACCTTTCGCTCAGATCCGTTCATCCTCTTATCCCACAGTTGTATGGCCTTCCTAAGATTCACAAAATAAATATTCCCTTAAGACCCATAGTTGAAGGAATCGACTCACCCACATACAACTTATCTAAATATCTCGCCTCTTCCTTAAAACATCTCACAGGTAAATCCTCTTCTTACATCAAGAATTCAGCTGACTTTGTTTTCAAGATCAAAAACCTCAAACTGAACAAATCAGACATGAAGGTAAGCTTCAATGTAGTTTCGCTTTTCACCAATGTACCAACTCAAGAGTTTCTCACCCTTCTCAAGAACAAATTATTAAAGAAGCTCTTCGCTTTAGTTACCCACTGTGTTGACTCAGGCTACTTCAGATTCGAAGACAAGATCTACAAACAAAACACCGGTCTAGCCTTGGGTAGTCCGCTTTTCCCAGTGCTAGCAAACATATTTCTTGAAGACTTGGAAGAAAAAGCAATTCGTTCGGCCACACTGAAACCTAAAATCTGGCTCCGTTATATTGACGATGTTTTTCTTATATGGGAACACAGCCCAGACAACCTCAATGTTTTCTTAGATCATCTAAATAACTTTCATCACAACATCAAATTCATCTCTGAGCTAGAAGTTCAATTGTCTTTCTTTTTTAGATATAAACCAGGAGTACTGATAATATTAAAATTTCAATCTTCAGGAAACCAACACATACAGATAGATACCTTCACGCATCCTCTCACCGCTACTCTTCACAGAAATATGGCATTATATCTACTCCTGTACATCGGGCCAGATCCTTATTATTAGACGATGAAGAGTTTCAAAATTAACTTAATTTCCTCAAAAACACCTTTGTCAATAATGGTTGCACTCCAAAAAGTATTGAGAAACTTCTTTTTCATCGTCGTCAACAAACTAATGAAGATCCTACTACCCCTAGAGCTTACATCTCCTTGCCTTACATTAGTTCCCTCTTCCCCAAACTGGCCAGAATTTTAAAAAAGTTCGATCAAAACATGCTTCTCTGCTTTACTTAAACACCAATCTATACTTAGTCAGCCAAAAGAAAAACATCAACATCTTCAGTTCCCAGGAGTATACAGAATTATTTGTAGTTGTGGTAAACATTACTATGGACAAACTGATAAATCAATCTTTCTCTGTCTTGGAGAGCACAAAAGAGACATCTCTTATAATAGAATTTGAGCCAGTGCCCTCGCCAGCCATGTCTTGTTCTCTGTAAACTCTGATGAAGGCCACAACACCAAATAGACTGGAATCAAACTTCTATTATTCACAAATGTTACGATGAACTTGAAAGATGTATCTTGGAGTCAAAAGAAATCACCCTTGTTTCTACCCACATGAATAACAACCTTAGCTGCATTTGCCACATTAACATAGCTCTGCTGTTCAGTGCTGGCGTTCTCGTGAGATTACACATATAAATGTAGCTAGAACTGAAGCACGGACTCTAATTTGAACTTAACTGTAGTTTTTTGATAGCTCTGTTGTTGTTAGTGTGTAATGTTTCTGTCAGTTTTTTTTGTATATATCTTTGTATTTTGGCACCTGATGAAGTTGGCTTACCAACGAAACTAGTTGTGTCCGTAATTATCTCGGGGTTAAGTCATTAAAATTATTGAAGATATATATATACAGTTGGGTTTCTTTTTATGTGGTAGATATGTTCCACAGAAATCTGCATATAAAAATCGCACAAAAAAGACCAAATTACGTTGAAAAATTATGGATACATTCCATAATTTTCTAAAACCACATGAAACCGAAGCAATGAATTAAAATAAACCTAAAATCGCATAAAAAAAAGTTTATAAAAATTCAAGAAAATAAGAATGCCTAAGTTTGTTTTAAAGCTTTATTAATTTAATTTTATTGAAAAGTAACAAGAGAGCCTGTGTAGCTCAGTGGATGTGGCGTTTGCACACCACGGCGCTTGGCCGCACGAAGGAAGACTTGATTTTGAGTCTAGTCGGCGACTAGAGGAAATTTTTCTAAGCCTTTTTTCGACCGGTTCCCAAGTTAGTCAATCTCTGGAATGGGCAAGCGGGTTTTTCGTCCCGTAAACTCAAGAAAATCGACCGTAGAACCCACATTATTTCAGACATTAAATATATTGTGTTAGGGACCACGAGATGGCGGCACATTTGAGCAGTCTCTTTTCACTGCGTAACGCTTAATTGGTGATAGCCTTGGGCCATCTATCTCTGATTGGTACCAGTGGAGATTGAACTGCCCACTCAGTCTCCAAAAGTTAGATAGGGCTAAATGACCTTGCCTACTCCCCGTATACGGGAATAAAAAGGCATTAGCTGATTTTTTTTTACATTCTGTCTTCAGAATTATTGTCGCTATTAGACAATGTTCAGCAACGTTTGCGAACTGGTGCAAAATCACTTTCATCACCAGAAGAGATAGTCAGTGCATCAGATCTGTATGGTAAAGGCAGTGGTTCTTCACAAACAGAATTAGATTCACTCTCATTCTGTGTGGATTTTTTTCTTCTGACAATGTAATCAGTGATTAAACTTTGCGATGATGATTTTACTAATTTTTTATACAGCTCACGATATCCAGACATAAGTTCTTCAGTTCACATTGGAATTTAAAGGCTAGTTCAGAATTTGTGTCATTAACAAGAAAAAGATTTCCCAATTTATTGCACAGTTCAAGACCTTCTCAAATTATATTTGCAGTGAGGGAGAGGTTTTTCTTCCGCTTCACTATCGTTTTCTGGATCTTCGACGATATCTAAAGTTAATCAATATTCAATAATATCATCGTCACTTGTCTGTGCAGTTAGCCTAGTGGCTTTGCGCTTCGCAACCACATGCCTGGGGAAGGAGTGGCCTGGGTTCGATTCCCGTCGCCGACGTGAGGAGCTTAAGGAGCTTCCTCAGCCATAGCCAAGTTAGCCTTCTTCTGCATGGACAGCAGGGTTTTCTCCCCCAGTTTATCTGGGGTTTTTCATCCGGCAGGCAAACCAGCCCCATGAACACACATGGATCTACAGCCATATATACTTAACCCCCCATGAGGGGGCTCAACTCGCCCCAAAGTATTAAAACCTTCTCCACCAATTTCCTGTGCCAAAGTAATGATTTCAACTCATAATGTAGATGTTTGCATGGTTGCACTGTTTGCAACACATCCAGGCCAAGCTGCTTTCCATCAGACATTTAAAGTTTGTAGTCTTATTTCAGTGAAAGCAGATGCAACATGATTTAAGCAGTTCAAAATAGAAATTTTTTTTTCCAAACATCAGTTACTGTTAATGATTCATTTTCTAGTTTATCCAATATAAATGGAAAAGTGTGCTTGACGTAATATTTTTTAAAAGTAGCAATTATGCCTTGATCTAATGGCTGAATAATGCTTGTTATATTGGGTGGAAAAAACACTACTTCCACATTTGGATGTTCTAAATCTTGGTGCATTGTCAACAATTAATAAAACTTTATATCGAGAGCTTTTTGCTTCATATATGTTTCCACTTCTGGTACAAAGCAATCATTGAACCATTCAGTAAATATAGCAGTTTTTACCCAGGCCTTTGTATTAGCCATCCAATGTAGCTGTTTTAGATCTTTGCCTTTTAGAACATGTGGTCTTAGAGATCAATTTACTAGAAGGGGTTTCAACATTCGATTTCCTGATGCATTGCTACAAAGTAACAATGTTATTCAATCTTTGCTTGCTTTAAACCTACTTGCTTTTTTCTCAGACTTTGCGATACAAGTTCGACTAGGCATTTTCTTCCAACAATCTTGTTTCGTCAGTGTTAAACACTTGATCGGGACAATATCCATCATCTTCAATAATTTTGGCAAACATCTCTTGAAAATTTTGGCAGCTTCTTCATCTGCTGCAGCAACCTGTCCTGTAATCTATTATTATTATTATTAAACAAGACCTCATGGAGTCAAAGACTCATCTAGGAGGTCCTTTTATCTCACACACATCTCATCATACCGTGTCTTAAACACATTCAAACTCCTTGCAGACACCACACTCTCAGGCAAGGCATTCCAATCACTCACAACTCTGCATGAAAAAAACCTGCCTCTCACTCCCCTACTCACACCCTCTTTATACAGTTTCCAGGTATGACCTCTGGTTCTCCCCTGATCTCCCACTATTCTCTGTAGAACTTCTCCACCATTGATCCCATAACAACCCCTTACCAACTTGTAGGTCTCTATCATATCTTCCCTCTTCCTTCTCTCCAACAGACTGCAAATTACATCTTTTCAATCTTTCCTCATACTCGACATTCCAGAGGTCAGAAACTACCTTAGTCAGTCGCCTTTGAACCCTTTCCAACATCTCTTCATCCTTCTGAAAACCAGGTGACCAAATCTGGGCACAATAGTCCATGTGTGGCCTAATCAAAGCCTTATACAATGGAACAAGATTCTCCCTACTTCTACACATCAGTGTCCTCTGCATCATTCCCAGGTCTTTGTGTTGTCTTCACAAGCTTAGTGATGTGTCCCCTAAATTTTAGATCCTTATCCACTATCACCCCCAGATCTCTTATTTCCTCTACTTCCAACAATATATTCTCACCAAGCATAAATTCTGCATCCCATCTTTGTTTTCCAAATTTTAAAACCTTACATTTTGCAACATTGAACTCACATCCCCATTTGCTTGCCCAATCACTCAATTTATTCAAGTTTTCTTGCAAAGCCACAACATCTTCACTACTCTTTATGGTTCGTCCCAACTTTGCATCATCTGCAAACAACTGAATATCTCCATCCAAATCTTCGCCAATATCATTAATATACAAGTTAAATAGTAATGGCCCTAAAACAGACCCCTGAGGCACTCCACTAGTAACTTTCCTTTTCCTGGATATTGCACCCCCATATACAACTTGTTGATACCTATCAGATAGCCAGTCTCCAATCCAATGCACTAATCTAATATCCAACCCCATCTGCTCCAGTTTGACTGTCAACTTATCATGAGGTACTCTATCAAAAGCTTTTGCGAAATCCAAGTATATTACTGTGTATCCTTCTCCTCTGTCCAAGGATGCTGTCACTTTATTATAATAAGTAAGTAGATTACTAAAACATGATCTCCCTTTAGCAAATCCATTCTGTCCATCAAAGATTATACCATTGTTGTCAACCCAACTCTGGATCCTAGTTCTCACAAGATTCTCCAACAACTCAACAACACCCGACACACTGATAGCCCTAAAGTTTGATGCTTGAGTTCAATCACCTCCTTTATGAAGTGGCACAATCTTGCCCTCCTTCCACTCTTTAGGAACTTGACCAAGTGCAAGACTCGTATTAAAAAAATATGTCGAGGCAGGTGACAACTCTCTGGCACATTCCTTCAGAATACGCGGTGATATATTATCAAGTCCTACAGCCTTATTTACATCTAGTTTACTCAACTCCCCAAACACCTCTTGCTCACTTACAGTCAGTCTCTCTTCCTAATCATCAACTGCTCTTAATCTCTCCATGAAGTCACATAAAGATTGAAAGATCTTTATGAACTGCTCATTAAGTATCTCCACCACACATTCTGCAACAGCTGTCTTTATACCATTTCCTCCAATCAATGTCATCCTTCCATAATCATTCTTTCTTTTGCTGGCTACATATCGAAAGAACTCCCTAGGATTCTTTTTGGCTTCATTAGCTAACTGCTGTTCATACCTCTCTTTAGCTACTCTCACCAACCAAGTCACCCTCCTTGCCTGGTCTTTGTAGACCTCATGAAATTGGTTACTTCCACTTCTCTTATGCTGCCTCCACAATGCTCTTTTTCTCTGTATTGTATGCTTAATCTCTTTATTCATTCATCTCACACCTACCTTATTTAACCTTCTCACCCATGGTATACATTTAGATATTGCACCTACTAAATAGTTTTTGAAAATCCCCCAAGCTGCATTGATCTCTTTTCCAGCTAACTCCTCGTTCCATGCTACACCTGCAAGCTGTCTCCTGAGCTCTTCATAATCACCCCCCACACACACACACACACTGTAGTTCTACATATACTCCTTTCTCACAGAGATCCTCTCACTGCTGGGAACCACCCAGGTAATCACCTCATGGTCACTTTCACCAATTGGTGGATGATTTGACACCTCATTTATAATTACATCCTCTGATGAGATGACCAAATCCAAGACCCTTAATACTCGTGTGCCCTCTGTTACATACTGTCTGAGGTAGATATCCCTCAAAAACTCATTTTCTTTACTTCCAGTTGCTATCTCTTCATTCCAGTCTATATTGCCATAATTAAAATCACCCATAATGATCACCCTTTTCTTATTTGCTTGGCTTATTTGACAATACATTTCACTATCACCACCATCCACATTACCAGGTGTATAACAACATCCCACCAAGTATTTGATTCTATTCACCTCTATCTCACACCATACTGCCTCAAAACCACTGGCCCTATTTCCCTCTTGCATCTCTACCTTGTATGGACATAACTCTTTCTCTATCATCAATAGCACTCCCCCTCCCTTTTTACCCGTTCTATCCTCACGAAACACATCATACCTTTCCATCTCTATTCCTGTCAGGATGTCGTCCTCATCTAACCATGTCTCACTTATTCTGCAATCTCTGGGTGCACAGACGCAATTAGTGCAACCATTTCATCCGCCTTGTTTCTTATACTTCTAGCATACAAACACAACAACTCATTTCTGGATCTACAGCTAGTTCCACTGATACCACTCACTCGATGTGATCTCTCCATGCTGGACTGGGGCCATTTCCCTTTCTGCTTCTTCATTTTAGAACCCTTTGCAATTCCATCTGTTTCCTCCTGATCCCTGGTCATCCCATTACTTTCCTGCCTACACATGCTCTCACCTCCTCTTGGAGCATCCACAATTCTCATGCTGTGTACCCCTGTCCACCCTGAGCCTCCCCGTTTCCCTGCTCCTCTTGCACACTCATTCTCTCATTTTCTATAGTCATACCACTCACTTACCCATTCATTTCCACTTCTTCAATCTCTCCTGTCTTACTCTCCTGCTCTTCCACATCACTCCCTTCTCGATTTGATTCATTCTGTCTATTCACTTCTCTACTTTCCAGCAGCAGTCTCTCCAAGCGACTCACACCATAACCACTCAAATGCAGTCCATTGCTCCCATACAGCTCACTTCGTCCCTCAAACTCATTCCACACATTAACAAACTGCACTCCCATCTCCTCACACATTTCAGCCAGAATATCATTCATAATCCTTGCTCTCCGCCTCATTTCACCATAATCATACCTAGGCAACACACTGACTACCCTTCCTGTCACACTATTCTCTTTTATCTTTCCAAGCAATCTCCTGACATTCATTTTGACATGCTCTTTGTTCTCTCTCAAATCATTTGTACCAATTAATACAATTAACTCTTTTGCTCGCTCCCACCTCATATTCAATGCCTCAATGACTCTACTTATTTTACCACCTGGAAAACATAACTTGTGCATTTTATCCTCTAGCACACCTTTAGTAACGGAGTCGCCATACAACGCTCGCTCATCTTTCGTTAACTCTTTCATGCCATCATGATTTATTTTAATAGTTTTGACCTGAATTCTCTTAATATCATTCCGCATCCATTTCATTTCTTGCTTCATCCAATCCAATTCACCTTCCGAACCTCGCGACACATTCTCTCTATCATTAAATCTTTCTAACTTTCTAACTCTCGACCCCCTCTTTTCACTTTCCCTCTCATTCATTCTTCTTTGTTTAGGTACTTTCGGTCCAACATACGTCCAACTTTCACTATCATTCTTCTCACTTTCATTCTCATTTATCTTTCTTTGTTTCTGTACTTTCAGACTAACATGCGTCCAACTTTCGCTATCATTCTTCTCACTTTTACTGTCATTCATCTTTCTTTGGTTCAGTACTTTCGTTACAACATGCGTCCAACTTTCGCCATCATTTATTCTTTCGATTTTTTTTACTTGCGATTTCTGCATCACGCCATTTCTACTTTCATTCATTCTTTCAATTTCGTTTCTTTCCGCCTCACTTTCGTCCCTTTTAACATCCGTTACGGTTGCCAAATCGCTCTTTTTCTTTTTTCCTGATTTTTTAACATTTTTTCGCCTCTCTTTCTCACCATCCTTCTCTTTCAAATGTGCACTCGCGACACAATCGGTACTAGCACTTTCTGTCATCAATTTCATATTCGCATTCATCAGTTCCTCATTCAGGTCACACTTCACACACACCCTTCTTCCATCCGCACTAAACATCCACAAATCATTTATGTAATCGAAGGAATACATATAACAGACCTCACACTTAACGAAACGACTGAAATCTAAATTAAAATCATGGAATGACAATGCCGCCGCCATTTTTTTTTTCTCTACAGGTTACTAGGTCTAATAATAACGATTTCATAATTTAGTTTAGACAAGAAAAAACCCCCACACTAATAATATCGGTAGCGTACAATGTTTACAGCCGCTCTTACTTAAACAATTACGCATATATACTTAATTATTCCTAGTAAAACTTATCTGAATCGGGAGCTCTTCAAATCGCGTCCGTAGCGCTTGGCCCACTAACACCCTGTTATGAAGTGCATTCCTTTTTAAAAACCTAGTTAACCATCCTTTACTAGCCGAAAATTCTTTATCAGCCTGGGAAGCGAAAGTAGACAGCTCCAATTGCTTCATCTGTTCATAAAACCAAAGAGCTTTTTGTTTAATTAAATAACCACTCATAGGAATTCTTCTTTGAGTTAATTCTTCACTCCAAATTACTAGTGCTCATTCTGATTTTTCTAATAAAGCATCTCTTGAGTACGATGATAATTTGGCACTTAGTTTTGTGCCAAAAATGATAGATTTTCTTACTGCAACTTCATTCTTTTTAAATGCTCTTATAGTAGATTCGCCTAAATTAAAATGTTTACTAATCACCGTAGATCCCTCTCCTTTTGCTAAGCAATCTAAAATTGAAATTTTCATTTCCAAAGAAACTACTTCCTTTTCTTTGGTGCTTTTTTTTTTATCCATTGGGCCAAATTAAATCTTTAAAATAAAAATTAGCAAAATTTAGACTTTCGATAATGAAAAGACAAACATTTACTCATATGCAAAATTAAACTTCACAGACGCTCACTGCTTACGCTGTTCATTATGTACAACGGCACATAAGTTTTGAAGTTATGCACCACATAACTTCAAATCTGCATAAAAAGAGACCCGAGTGTGCGTGTGTGTGTGTGTGTGTGTGTGTATGTGTGTGTGTATCAGCCACACACTCATGAAAGGTCCCATGACCTATGGCATGGCAGTGATATGCCTGTGGACAAGTTGTTAATAGTTAAAAGAAGAAATGAACACATTTTGTTTATATGTTTCTTCAAGAAACACATCAAGATGATGTACTAACTTTTATCTCATTTTTTTTCTTTTTTGGGAACCAGATGGATAAAAGCTTGCTTCCAAGCTGTAGGACAGGTGCCAGATGAATATGACAACTTGAAGAAGCATATTCTGGAACAAACTTTTAATACACTGGAGAAATACTATCAGGGACAGGAGACATTATTATCAAAGCTACCATCCCATTCAAAAGGCTGGAACTATTAAAACTGGTTCATCATGCCCACTCCTTTTGTTCTTCAGACAATCTATAACAGAAAGAACTGCAATATATTACTTCTTCCTTTCTATCTAATGGATATAAGAATTCCTTCATCAAAAGAGCTTTGAGTAGTTTTAATATGTCTTCCTCTTCAAATACAGAAGAAATAATGTGCATTCCTATCCCTTATGTACAAGGAATTAGTGATTGTATAGCAAAAGTTTTAAAACCACTGAATATTTTTGTTGCCTTTCGACCATTCAGAAAAATCTCCACCTTTCTCACTTCTCCTAAGGACAAGCTTCCACATCTTAATTATCCAGGTGTTTACCAGATTCCTTGCTCTTGTGGATTATCTTATTTCGGACAAACAAGAAGATCTGCCTCTATTCGGCTAGAAGAACACCAGTCTTATATTCAATACCTTGAACCTGAACAGTCTGGACTTGCAGAACATGCCATCATCACTAGACATAGAGTTCATTGGAAAAAGACAAGCGTCGTTTACAAAAGTCGGTTCCTCATGGAATGGCTTTATAAAGAAAGATGTGAAAATTCACTTCACTCACCTAACTTAAACAGATCTGATGGTATATGTCTATCCCCTTTATGAAAGATAGTACTTTATAATTCAGCTAATCTTTCCTAACTTTTTATTGTATATATATATATATATATATATATATATTTTTTTTTTTTTTTTTGTTAGGAAATTTATTGACCTTTTTAGTTATCTTACACTAGCTACTTAGGTGGCGCTTTTTGGAATTGTCAGTTATTGTTTAATTTGAGCTTAAAATGTACTGAGGATGCCTGTGACACACAGCCGAAAATATTAAATAATCTTTTTACGTGAGTTTTTCCATTATTAATTTTGTATTTATATGTCTGCTCACGGTTTGCCATTATTAAAACTTATTGAGTACTTTGGATGTCAATAAAGCAATGGGACTAGATGCGATTTCACCACAGGTTTTGAGAAAATGCGCTAAAGAACTGACAGCTCTGCTAATCTCGCTTTCAATGAGAAAGATGTCCAAGGAGTGGAATGATGATAAGATAGTGCCACTGCATAAGGGTGGTAGTAGTAGTGGACGTGTGTCAAACTATAGACCAGTTTATATATCATCAATAGTTATGATTTTTGAGAAATTAATGAGGAATCATTTATAGTATTGGGAAGATGAGGGTAATGTTATCTATGAGTCAGCATGGGTTTGTTAAAGGATGCTCTTGTTTTAGTAATCTGTAATTTTAGTAATTTTATAATAAAGTAACAAGAGCAGTAGATGAGGGAAAAGCACATTCTGCCTTTTTTTTTTTTAATTTTTATTTTATTTTACAATGACAGGGCACCACATGATAAGCTGGCATTTAAGTTACAGTACATGGGTTTAGATGTCAGATTAGTGAATTAGGTTGGGGACTGGCTGTCTGAGAGAGAGATATAGGACAGTTGTGTATATGAGTGCAGTATAAGGGAAGCAGAAGATTCTAAGTAGGGTCCTACAGGGTTCAGTACTGGGACCTGTATTGTTTAACCTTTATATCAATGACATTGTCACAGGATTGCAGAGGAAATATTCAGTTGTTTGCAGATGATGGGAAGGAAGATTGGTAATAGTACAGATATGGTAGCCCTTCAAGATGATTTGAATAAATGGACAGGTGAGCAAATGAATGGGTATAGGTTTAATTCAACTAAATGATGTAAATCCTGATGTCTGAGATACACTGATGAGAGACTGCATATACTGTTGGAAGAACTGTACTGGAGGAAGTGCAAGAGGCAAGGGATCTTGTAGTGATGACTGATAGAAACCTGAAATTCAGGAAACATACTCCAAAGGTGGTGAAGGTAGCCCAGAGGATTTCTGCAATACTGAGAAGGATGCTGACCAGCAGTTAAAGGAGTTGTCATTCCACTGTATAAAGTCCTGCTCAGACCACACCTGGACTATTGTGCTCAAATTTGGTCCCCAGGATTTGAAGGGAACAAATTAACCTTGAAAAGAGTGCAGAGGTGGATAACAAATATAATATCAGGATTCTACAATGTTAGTTATGAGGATAGACTGAGGGAATGTGAACTGCAAAGTTTGGCAGATAGAAGGAGAAGTGATATGATTGAGTGATATGAACGAGAGAAGTGATATGAACGAGTTACAGGGACACTGGAGTGTCCCTGTAACTCGTTCCATTGTCTCGTTCAATGGAACAGAGACAAGGAGCCATCCCTGGAAGTTGCAAAATAGGTCACGAGGAAGAGGGTGAGGAGTGGTTTCTTCGCATGAAGGGTGATTGAACCATGGAGTACATTGCCTATATTCCTTCGCTTATTTTTTATTTGTATTCTCTTAATTATTTGTCATTTGCAATTGTAGTAAATCAGCAATGAAAACAGCAAACTGCTATAAATAATTTTATAGAAGAAATAATCAAACATACTAATTGGTTGTCCTTCCAAAAATTTGACATGAAGTAGCTGATCACCTTCTGCTGCATGCAGGCTATGTAGCATATTTAAAATGATACTCTGTCTTTCTTCAGTATTTATGAACCTATCCTTTTCATCTACACTTTCGAAACAGTCCTTATCATCCAAGACAAATTCTTTAAATCCACCTCCATATTCTGGCTTAAGTCTTTTTTTGAATCGTAGCTCTTCTGCACCTTTTAACAAACTAAGAGACAAAAATTTATGTATATGTGCACTCACATATGATATAATAACATACACACAGATTATTTAAGTTAACTAAAATTTAAATTGCAATAAAGAGTTCAGCAAAGGATATAAAGTGCACATTCATTAGATTTATAGTATTTATAAGTACAGTCGATATCTATTAAGTTTATATTATTTATTACATACAACCCCCACTAAAGCAAACTCCTAAGTACTATAAAAATTGCTACAGTTTGAACAGTTATTGTGAAGAGTGAATTTCTTTTAATGTAGCATTATGCCTATGGATCTTTCGTGAGGACTTTTCAGTAGTTTGTTGTAATGAGTGAGTTTGTTATAATGGTGTTTGCTATAGTGAAACTGAATATAATATACAATCCATACTATTAGATTCATTTATTACAATCTATACTATTAGACTCATATTTGTGGATTGTATATTATATCCAACAACAATCCAGAGGACATATACAATCCATAATATAATATACATATACTATAGTATACATATAATATACAATCCATACTATTAGACTTATTTATTACTATTAGATTCATTTATTATAATCCATACTATTAAACTCATATGTATGGATTGCATATTATATTCAAACAATCCAGAGGACTGCTGCAAACTGAGAAGGATGTGATTAGCAGAGATAAGAGGATGGTTATTATAATGATACATCCCCATTCCTTTGGCTATCTTTCCAGTTTATTCAGCTTCTTCTGAGGAGCCACATCAGCACTATTACTAACTCTCCCAAGCTTACATTATCTGCAAACAACTGAAAATCTACCTGCAATCCAGTAACAATATCACTAAGGTACCTACATGAGCCCTGTAGAACCCCACTTGTAACTTTCCTTCTCTTGATATATATAGAACAGCCAATTTCGAATCAATCCACTAACTGGATATCTAAACTCATATATTGCAATTTAAATATCAACTTATCAGTGCAGCATTCTTTCAAAATAAAGAAACTCTCAACTGTTCATTATTTTATTATAAAAGGCAATCAAATTACTAACCTAAGACCACTCCTAAACAAATTCATGCTGAGCTTAATAAATAATTTTATTTTAATTTGTCCAATTCTGCATATGAGCTGTGATTGATTTTTCCAGAATCTTAACAACCATAAATGAAATACAAACCAGGCTAATAGTCTGATACATCCACTTTACTACAACTCTTATTCGGGACTTGCCCAGTTGCAAGACTTTTGTTAAACAGCCACGTCAATGGCACATTCAGCTACTTGGCACTTTTCCTTAAAACATGTAGCAAAATCTCATCCAGTCCCACTGCCTTACTGAAATCTGGAATATTTAGTATTCAAAATACATCTTTCTTCTAATCTTTTAACACTCCCATCCCTCTACGAATAAAACCTACTTTACTAGGATGAAATACTCTCATAAAGAGATCATTAAAAAATTGTTATTTGTCAATTTGTTAATTGATCACCTGACTACCACCTCCAACTAGCCACTCATTCACAAATTTTCATTTGTGAATGAATTGTCATTTCATCTGTTCATTTGTTGGCAGAGCCTGCTGTAAACCAACTAAGTATTTCAGGCAATGCCTATGGACAGAAAGTTTGGACGATGGTAAATTTTATAACCCACCACTGCCGGATGAATTTTTATAAGCTATTCCGTAGCACAATTGGAAAAATGATGGTTGGAAAAGGCTAAAGTTCGATATTCTCATCGTAACGAGAGGAATCTTTATATGTTTTTGCCAGTCTGGTTGGTCAAGTGGTTAGTGTATCCACTCTCCAGCCAAAAGGCTGCAGGTTCAAATCCCAAAACGAACACAAACATCCATGGGCATGGATGTTTGTGATTATTTGTGAAAATATTAGTGGTGGTGGTGATGGGCAGCAGATGGTGTTGATGTAGATGGTGGTAATTGAGGTTCGTTGTAGTTGATGGATTGAGCAGTGGAGACGGAGAGGTAGAGTGGGTGCCCTCCCTTGATGAGTCTTTGTTATTAATAATATTCAATGTTATTAATAATAATTATAATAATCGATGTTATTAATAATATTAATAATAATATTAAAAATATGTCTTATAAAATAATTCTAAATAATTAAATATTATAATTATTTAAACATTTAGATTTAATAAAGCAATCATTATAATATAGAACACTCATGAACGTTCAGATAGCCATTGATTAATTTATTAGCCAATCACTAAAGAAAATATATCCAGAATAGAAAGATATTTGCAAGTGGTTGATATAAGTGATTGTGTATGCAATCAATGAATATATATCATATAATTTAACACGCTATTTATTTATGTATCATATTATCTCTATGGCCCATAGCAACGAAAAGTACTGATAGACAAACAATAATAAATTCAATAAAATCAAAAATACAAAGGAAACAGTTTGTATCAAGATATTCTTTAAGTAAATAGCTCTTATGAAATTCACACATGTACTTTTGTGCACTGAAATCACTGGCAACAGAAATAAAAGTTTTAAGCAGATTCTTTCATTGGAAACATAAGCAATTATATAAAAATGAAATCTGATTTATTTTAAAATATATTTTACATTCACAGGAAATAAATTAATAAATGAATTCACATAAACAACTATCTGGTGCAATGTATAAAAAATACATAAAACTAAAATAGCAGTCTTTTTTATTATTGTTATTATTATTCTAAGGACCACCAATGAGTCAAAGACTCATTTAGGAGGTCACTTTGTCATACAAACAGCTCATCAAATCTTGACTTAAACACATTCAAATTTTATGCAGACACCACACTCTCAGGCAAGGCATTCAAATCGTTCACAATTCCTTGCAAAAAAAAACCCTGCTTCTCACTACTTTGTTCACACACTCCTTATAAACCTTCCAGGGATGACCTCTTGTTCTCCCCTGATCTCCCACCATTTTATGATTCAACACTGTTCCTATAACAATCCCCTTACCAACTTGTATGTCTCAATCATATCACCACTCCTCCTCCTATCCACTGGACTCTGTAAATTGCACCTTCTCAACCTTTCTTCATATTCAACATTCCAAAAATCAGAAAATACCTTAGCCAATCACCTCTGGAGCCTTTCCAAGATTTCCTTGTCCTTTTGAAAACCAAGTGACCAAATCTGTGCACAATCATACATATGTGACCTAATCAAGGCGTTATACGATGTAACAAGAATCTCCTTACTTCTACAGATCAGTGTCATCTACATCATTCCCAGGATTCATTGTGTTGTCCTCACAAATTTGATAATATGTCCTCTAAATTTTAGATCCTTATCCACCATCACCCCAAGATCTCTTATTTCCTCCACCTCCAACACTATATCCCCACCAAACATAAATTCTACATCCCATGTTTTTTCACAAATTTTAAAACTTTACATTTTGCAACATTGAACTGGTATCCCTACTCCTATGCCCATTCACTCACAAACTATTCAAGTCTTCTTGTAAGGCCACAGCATCTTCTCTACTCTTCATAGTTCATCCCAACTTTGCATCATCTGCAAACAACTGAATATCCCCATCTAAATCTTTCTTGATATCATTATGATTTTAAGAGGAACCTGTGGCATAGTAAATTAATTAATAAAGAAACACGTAAATGCTGAAATAAAAGGTCGTCTAACTTCTTTAAGAAAAGATAATACAATATCCATTTCTAAGGCCGATAAAGGAAAAACTATTGTAATCATGAATAAGACTATGAGACAAAAGTATCCAGCCTATTAGAAGACACCATGACCTACCAAGAGATCACACGTAATCCTACTAATTCACAAATTAAACAACTAAATAAATTACTCGATGAGGTTATCAGTTGGGACCCTAACTACATGGATAAAATAAGCACCTACTTTGGAAGAACTCCTCGTCTATATGGACTCCCTAAAATCCATAAAGAAGGCTGTCCTGTATGACCTATCGTGAATTGCATCGATTCTCCAACATCGGATTGCAAAAGTATTATCATGTTCCTTAAGTGTTCTCACTGGTCATTCCAGATCTTACATAAAAAACTCAACAGATTTTCTTGAAAAAATCAAGGAAATTAAAATTACAGATTCTGAATTGTTAGTCAGTTTTGACATCATTTCTCTATTCATCAATATTCCATTAACCGACACAGTCAATTCTTTATATGAAGATTACCCTCCAGATATCGCAAGGATATTCGAATACGTCATCCACTCAGGTTATTTCAGTTGGAAAAACAAAATCTACAAACAAATTGAAGGTACTGCCATGGGTATCCCTCTGTCTCCACCTTTGGCAAACTACTATTTGAAACAATTCGAAGATACTATGTTCTCATTCATTCATTCTCAACCATCTCTTTGGTACCGTTACGTCGATGATGTTTTTGCTGTTTGGCCACACACTGAAGATGAACTTTCTACTTTTCTACAATGGATAAATAACCTTTACCCACGCATCCAATTCACTATGAAAAAAGAAAACTCTGGTACTTTACCTTTTTTGGACATCCTCCTTACTAGAACGTCTTCTGGTACCTTATTTACAAGCGTCTTTCAAAAACCCACATTTACTGGCAGATACATTCACAAAAAGTCTGCATACCACACGTCTCAAAAATATGGCATTCTTAAATCTCTAATTCATAGAGCACATAAAGTTTGCTCTTCCCCAATAATCTTACAACAAGAACTTTCTATCATTAAAAAGTTAATGGATCAAATGATTACAACTCCAATCAAATCCAACAGATACTTGACTCTTATGTTCCAATACCTACAGCTTCTTTAACAGTCCGCAGAGTTCCTATTCCGTACATTCTCAGAACCTATACGTAGAATTCTGAAAAAGTATCAATTGATTCCAACATATATTCCTATCAACAAAATTTCTTCTTTATTACCTTCTACAAAGGATAAACTGTCTTCTCTATCTTTGGCTGGTGTTTACCAAATACCTTGCAAATGCAATGTCTCATATTTTGGACAAACTGGCCGTTCTTTGGAAAAAAGAATAAAAGAACATCAATATTATATTGATTATAACAAATCTCTGAAGTCTGGTCTGGCGCAGCACAGAATTGACTATACTCATAGTGTCCAGTGGGATAAAACTATTCTCCTCCATAGATGCATGCAGATTCAAATATGAACGCTTATTCAAAGAAAGTTGTGAAACTATCTTACACTGACTGAATTTCAATAGAAATGACTGTCTGTCTCGCTCAAAGATCTGGGAGACTTTTATCTTATAAAAAACTATTTATCTTAATAGATTAAATTTGTTAATTTCTATTTCCTAGCACGCGGTAACAATTGTATTTTAATAGGTGATCCACTGAACGTTTTACTTGTATTCCATTCCTATTACTGTAACAGACACTGAAGATGTACTATTAATTTTAGTATGAAATATTTGTCCTTTTACTAATTAAAGATATCACTGTGGTTTCTTTACATGTTGCTTTATTAATTGATATCATTAACATATAGATTAAACAGCAATGGCCCTAAAACAGACCCATGAAGCATGCCACTAGTGACTTTCCTCTTCCAGGATATTCCCCCATACACGACTTGCTGATACCTATCAGATAGCCAATCTCCAATCCAATGCACCAGTCTAATATCCAATCCCATCCACTCTAGTTTGACTATCAACTTATCATGCAGTAATCTATCAAAAGTCTTTGCAATATCTAAGTATATTACTGTGTATCAATCTCCTTTGACCCATGAAACTGTCACCTTATTGTAATAAGTAATGTATGGGCACAGATGCAAGACCTTTCAACACTTCTGCGCATGTCAGAAGAAGGAGAATCCATTCCGATAATAGGGTAATCAATCCATCTTGTGGGATGGGTTGTTTATTATTACACGTTGGAAAATTAACTTTCCTTTTGTGAACATTATAGTTTTTAAAGTAGTAACTATTTTGCTTGTATAACAGTTGGAAAAGTATAAAGCATGTGATTTCATGTGTTGGTGACCAATTCGTACATCCTTTTATTTCTTTCTACCCTTCAGCATGAATTGACTATTCTTGGCAATCTGCCAGCCTCAGTTCTATGAACTGTGGGTGTACAATAGATTACTAAAATATGACCTCCCTTTAGCAAATCCATGCTATCCATCAAAGATAATAGCACTGTTGTCAACCCAATTCTGGATCCTGGTTCTCACCAGCCTCTCCAAAACTTTAAACATAACAACTGACACACAGATAGGCCTATAATTTAATGCTCGAGTTCTGTCACCTCCCTTATAAAGTAGCACAATCTTGCCTTCCTAACTCCTTTGAAACATGACCCAGTGCAAGACTCAAACAAATATCGCAAGGCAGATACCAACTCCCTGGCACATTCCTTCAAAATATGTGGTGATATATTATCAAGTCTCACTGCCTTATTAACATCAAGTTTGCTGAATCCCCATATACCTCTTGCTCACTTACAGTCAGTCTCTCCTCCTCATCATCATCATCATTGACTGCTCTCACACTCTCCTTGATGTCATATTCACAAGAATGAAAAACCTTTATGAAATGCTCATTAAATATCTTAACTAAATTCACTGCAGCAGTTGTTCTTATACCATTTTCTCCAATCAATGTCATCCTTTCATAATAATTCTTTTTTTTTGCTGGCTATATATTGAAAGAACTACCTAGGATTCTTTTTGCCTTCATTAGCTAACTGCTGCTCATACTTCACTTTTGCTACCCTTAAAAACCAAATCACCCACCTTGCCTGTTCTTTGTAATCCCACAGAATTAATTATTACCATTCATCTTATGATGCCTCCATAATGCCTTTTTTCTCTGTATTGCATGCTTAATCTCTTCATTCATTCATTCCACACTTACTTTATTTAACTTTCTGACTTTTGGAATACATTTAGACATTGCTTCTACTAGAGTTCTTGAATATTCCCCAAGCTTGCATTGATCTCCTTTCCAGCTAACTCCTCATTCCATGCTACACCTGCAAGCTGTCTCATGAGCTCTTCAGAATCATCAGCCTTGTTGGTTTCATGTATACCCTTTCCTCACAGAGATCCTCATATTACTGGTAACCACCCAGGTAATCACTTCATGGTCACTCTCACCAACTGGAGGGTGATTTTTTTTATTTTTATGGTGACATCAAAGGTCATACTGCACCAGGACACAGGTCACAGCAGTACATATGGTAACTGGTTAGTAGGACCCTCACAAACATCCATGCCCTTGGTGGAATTCAAACCTGCAACCTCTTCGCTGGAGAGCAGATACTAACTACTCTGCCAACCAAGCAGCTCTGGAGGGTTATTTGACATCTCGTTTATAATAACATCCTGTGATGAGATGATAAAACCCAGAACTCTGAATCCTTGTGTGCCCTCTGTTACATACTGCCTGAAGTAGTTGTCCTTCATAAACTCGAGAAACCATTTTCTTTACTCCCATAATAAATTTAGTTTAATCCTTTATCCAAGTGTGAGTAAACAAAGTTTGCGCCTGAAAGTATCTTCAGGACTGGGGTAAGGTGGTACAACACCAGGCAACTCGTTGCAAAGGTGGAGCAAGCTAACATCACTCCTATCTCAGTATCTCCCATAAAGTAAAACACATCTCCTTGCGGATATGTCTAACGTTATGCATTAAGGGAATTTCCAACTTTTACAAAGGTGGAGCAAGCTAAGGAGTGATGTTAGCTTGCGCCACCTTTGCAACGAGATGCCTGGTATTGTACCGCCTTACCCCAGTCCTGAAGATACTTTCAGGCGCAAACTTTGTTTGCTCACACTTGGATAAAGGATTAAACTAAATTTATTATAGTTTAACCAAGTGAAAAATAAACTTTCAACATCTTTCTCTAAATCCAGAGTAATTTATTAAAAAGATGGCACACCGTTTGGCAACTCCTATAGGTGGAGATGACCTTGCTAATGCTTCTGCCTGGTATCTCCACTTGGGCCTGCCTCCCACTGAAGGGATCTCAATAAAGGTCGAAACTAGTCTGGGTAGTGGCCATTCTCTTAATGCATAACATTAGACATATCTGTAAGGCGATGTGTTTTGCATTATGGGAGATACTGAGATAGGAGTGATGTTATCTTGCTCCACCTTTGCAACGAGTTTCCCAGTGTTGTACCACCTTATCCCAGTCCTGAAGATACTTTCAGGTGCAAACTTTGTTTGCTCACACTTAGATAAAGGATTAAGCTAAATTTATTATAGCCTAACCAAGTGAAAAATAAACTTTCAACATTTTCTTTACTTCCAGTTGCTATCGCATCATCCCAGTCTATATTGCCATAATTAAAATTGTCCATAATGATCACTCTTTTCTTATTTGCTTGGCTAATTTGATTATATATTTCATGGTCACTACCATCCACATTACCATGTCTATAACAATAATAGGCTAAGTATTTCATTCTATTCACCTTTATCTTATACCATACTGCCTCAAAACCACTGACACTGTTTCCCTCTTGCATCTCTACCTTGTATGGACATAACTCTTTCTCTGTCATTAATAGCACTCCGTCTCCCTTTTTACCCTTTCTATTTTCATGAAATACATCATACACTTCCACCTCTATTCCTGTCAGGATGTCATCCTCATCCAACCATGTCTCACTAATTCCATCAACTCTTGGGTGAAACACTCAATTAATGCAACCATTTCATTTGCCTTGTTTTTTACACTTCTAGCATTTGTATACAAACATAACAGCTCTTTCCTAGACTATAACATTTCTCTGATACTACTTATTAGATGTGACTTCTCCATACTTAACTTGAGCTATTTCTTTTTCTCCTTATTCACCTTAGAACCCTCTTCATATCCAATGTTTTTTCCCTTGATACCAGTTCATCTCCTTCCTTTTTTGTCTGCATATGCATTCACATCCTTTGGAGCATCAACCTTTCTCACACTATGTTCTCCTATCCACTCTGAGCTTTCTGTTTCCCTGTTTGTCTTGCACATGTTCTCTATAACCATGCTACCCTTCATTCATTACCACCACTTCAATTTCTCCTTCCTTACTCTCCCACATCAATTCTTACTTGATCAGATCATTCTCTGCACTCATTTCTCTACCTTCCAGCAGTGGTCTCTCCAAATGACTAACACTAAAACCATTCAAATGCAGTCCATCATCTTATACAGTTCACTACCTTCAAATTCATTCCACACATTAACGAACTGCACTTTATTCTCCTCACACATTTCTGCTAACATATCATTCACAATCTTTACTCTCTGACTCATCTCATCATTGTCATACCTGTGCAACACACTGACTACCTTTCCTATCACACTATTATCTTTTATCCTTCTCAACAACCTCCTATCTAATCTGGTATGCAAAAACCCAACTTTCTATGAGGAAAAAACTCTGCTACCTCTGTATGAGATCAGCTAACTCACCTTCAATTGAAAAAGTCCATATAAAGATACTGTTTATCATGACAAGAATTGAACTTGGATCTTTTCCAGTTGTCCCGTTCTTCCAATTGCCCTATGGTTTAGGACCATTACTGCTTAACTCCTTGAGGTGTCATAAACAAACCTTGTTTATGACACCTCTAATAATCGAATCCCCCATACATCAGCACTCAAGGGTCTTTCATTACCTCTTTCATACCAACATCATTTGTTTTCATCTTCTTTACTCTTCCATACATATCTCGAATTCTCTTCATTTCACTTTGCATCCATTTCATCTCTTGCCTCATCTGAACCAACTCAGCTTTCAAATCTTGCATCTACCTACTCCTTATCTTCACATCATCTGGAAACAACTGAACATCCTTCAAGCAATCCCCAGTATCATTAAAATACAAGTTAAGCAGTAATGGTCCTAAACCATAGGGCAATTGGAAGAACGGGACAACTGGAAAAGATCCAAGTTCAATTCTTGTCATGATAAACAGTATCTTTATATGGACTTTTTCAATTGAAGGTGAGTTAGCTGATCTCATACAGAGGTAGCAGAGTTTTTTCCTCATAGAAAGTTGGGTTTTTGCATACCAGTCTGAATAGCGACCCTTCCCATAATGCATAGCATTATACATGTCTGTAAGGATATGTGCTTTGCATTATGAGATACTAAGGCAAGGGATGTGAAGTCATTAGCTTCTATATACAAGGTGCCATGTCCTGAAAATACTTGCGGTGCAAAGTTTGTTTGCTTACACTTGGATAAAGGATTAAACCAAGAATATAATTTCTTGATTTCTTTAATTTATAGTATAACCAAGTAAAAAAACTTCCAAGAATTATCTCTAATCCAGAGTATTTTAATAATAAGGTGTGACACCTTTTGATGACTCATATATGGAAATATGACTTCTACATTACTTCAACCTTGAACATCCTTCAAGCACTCCCCAGTATCACTAAACTACAAGTTAAGTTTAGCATTGTTTAGAGATTTTTTTTCCCTATAAAGATTGTGTTTTTATACTCAGTGTTTAGAATTTATGCAAGGGTTCTATTATGATTGGTATTGGTGCAATGACTTTTTTTTTTTTTAGAATCCATAACTGAGCCACTTGAAAGATTTTCTTATCCAAAATGTTAAAATCATTCATTCTCTGACTCATTCTATTATTGGATTTTGAGATATACTTAATCACATCTACCAGACTAAACACAACAGAAAAATGTTCATCATAATCAGTTTCTTTGTTAGGGCCCTCTGAAATTATAAAAATTTTCTTTGAATTTTTTTCCATGGGATCCTTTCTTATCACCCTTTTGTAGCATATAATATTATTCCTCCTGTCTCACTGAAGTATAAATACTCATTTTTGTAGGAGAAAGAGAGAGAGAGAGAGAGAGAGAGCTTCTACTATTTAATAAACAACAGATCTAAGCAGAGCTCTTCAAGTTAAGCCACTTTACAGTTTCAAATTCCACCAATTGCTTTTTCCATAGTAATCCGGTGTCCTTAAGACAGAAGATTAAATTTGCCATTCAGCATTTCCTCGAACATTCAATTAGAATGCCAACTGCAATATCTTCTTTTACTTACTAAATGTTTCACAGTCACAACTCCTCCAGTTTAAAGACTCAAAGTTCTATGATTCCTTTTCGGAATCTTGTATTAATATTCTCCCGACTGTCATGTAAAACAGAAACCTTCCTAAGAACAAAATTCTCCCGTCTGCATTCTTAAACTTCCATTAGCTCTCTCTTGTTTTTCTTTATTACTCCAATACCGAACGCTCTCTGTCAGCTGTCAATCTTTCAGCGAGCATGCGCACCCCACGTAAATGGCAGGTAAGAGGTTAAGTATAATGGCTGACATGTTGTCTCCGTTAGCGTATTATTATTAGACACCTCCAGGGAGTCCAAAGACTCATTGAGGGAGAGTGTGCCAACAGCATCGAATGATTGTTCCCCCTTCTAACTACTAACGTCGCCCAACTTAACTGAGCCATTAGTAGCAGAGGCTCTTCCAATCGACCAACCTTTGCCGGTATCGTGAATGTCTTTACAAAACACAACACTAATAAATTTTAAATTACAATAAAAAATGTGAAAGTAATACAACTATCAGAATCTAGGTAAGTATATCAATTTTACATGCTTTACATTTCACTGTGACAATAATAATATCAATAACGGGCACATCGCAAGTGCCGATGTACGTGTTATGAAACTAAAACTAATAACATAATATATTAACATGATACTGTAAATATAATCATAATTTAAAATTATGATTATTTTTAAAGTATCACCTCTGGGTCTGGCTCCCACTGATGAGACCTTAATAAAGGTTGAAACCAGTCTGGGTAGTGACCCTTCCCATAATGCATAACATTATACATGTCCATAAGGATATGTGCTTTGCAATATGGGATACTAAGGCAAGTGATGTGGAGTCATTAGTTTCTATACACGATTTGCCCAGTCTTGAAAATAGGTTCAGGCGCAAAATAGTTCGCCGGCCTGGTTGGCTGAGTGATTAGCATATCTGCTCTCCAGCTAAAAGGCTGCGAGTTCAAATCCCTGTGGGCATGGATGTTTGTGATTGTCTGTGAAAAATACTAGTAGTGGTGGTGGGTGGCATTGGTGTAGATGATGATGGTAGTTGCGGTTCGTCATAGTTGGTGGATTGAGTGGCAGAGACAGAGTTGTAGAGTAAGTGCCCTCCCTCGATGAATCTTTGGACTCCCTGGAGGTGTCAGTAATAATAATAATAATAAAGGATTAAACCAAGAATATAATTTCTTGGCATCTTTAATTTATATCAAATTATCAGATGTATGACGACAGCTCAAAGCTGAAAGGGAGACACACTGGAACACAGTGGTGGCCAACCTAGAAGAATCCATGGGGGGAAAAGGAATACAACACACTATATTCAACACTTCAATGTTTAAGTAGCATAATGAACATGATCAATGATAACAGCCGCAAAGCTGATGGGATATATG
Source organism: Typopeltis vanoorti (assembly GCF_054136105.1). Lineage (NCBI taxonomy): Eukaryota > Metazoa > Arthropoda > Arachnida > Uropygi > Thelyphonidae > Typopeltis > Typopeltis vanoorti. Next base: position 77,448,983 of record NC_143562.1, on the reverse strand, counting down.
TACAATCACCCATAGAAAGGTTGCAACAGTGGTGGGAATTCTTTCAACAACAGTATAACCATAATGAATGTCAAAGTCCACAAGCAGCACACCTACCTCCCATTGATATACCAGCATATCATGCCTTAGATATCCTGATGTCTTTGCTGATCTTATATTTGCTGATGACAGTGGCATCTTTGCAAATGATAATGCCGAAGCCACCCACATTTTGTATAGTATTGCAATGACGCCCAACCATATGGACTACAAATCAATACTGACAAAACAAAGGCCATGACAATTGATGGGTTGCCCTGCACTGTTTACCTTCATGGCATCCAAATTGAGCAGGTGAACCAATTCAAATATCTTGGTTCACTCATACAAACAAGAAAAACTGCATCAACAGCAGAAGTACACAACAGAATTGGCCTGGCTACCACTCACTAAATTGGTGCCTATGGAAGAAACATAACATCTCACTCAAAACAAAGATGCACCTCTTTCACTCAATGATCATGCCAGTACTCCTGAATGGATCAGAAACTTAGACACTCCTTAAAATTGACCTAAACAAAGTGGAGACATTTCAAATAAGATGCCTCCATCACATACTACAAATATCACTACTCCATCATATCCAAAAAACTACCATCAGGACTTGGTGTGACAGCCAACCTACAATCGAACTTTAAAAACGTAGACTTTGCTGGTTTGGGCATGTGTACAGAATGGATCAACAGTGCCTACCTCATCAACTATTATGGAGGCAATGACCTGCACGCTGGAAGACATAACAAGCTATCCCTAAGAAAAACCTGGGTCAAGCAAATTGAACATAACCTGAAGAACCAGTAGCTCTGTCTCACAGAAGCGAAACAGAAAGCTCTTGACTGCATATCATAGCAAACAATTCTACGTAGCATCAATAGTCCAGCGGCACCCACAGCAGTGTACTGGTTAAGAGGCTAGCCCCATCCAGGCACCAGTTAAGGGATCCAAGAAAAGACAAGAAGATGCTTAGCTTAGTTCTCATTTTAATTTTTATATGATATTAATTCTTTAAAAGAGAAAGAGTTGCCTTTAGTAATATTACTGAATTATTGTAAAAATTTAGAAATTATAATAATGAATGATGGGAAAGTATAGCTAATGATACAAAAGTGAGTGACACTGTGAGTGAAGGAAAGAGCAGGAATGAGTAAATGAAAGAAATAAATGCAGACTGACAGAGTTTAAGTGCCAGTATAAGAGCCTCCATAGCTCAGTCAGTATAGATGAAGCCCTTTGGTCGGAAAGATCTGGGTTCGATTCCCATCTATGACATGAGGAACCTTTCTGTGGTCTCTTTCAACTAAAGGTGAGTTAACTGGTCTCATATGAGGGGGGGGATGGATTTTTCATCTGAAAATTTGGGTTTTTCATCCCTCAGAACAGGCAAATCGCCCCATGAAGACATAGATTTACAGTCATAAAATATATATACCTAATCCCTCATTAGTTGGGCTCAATCCCCCCCCCCCAAAAAAAAGGTAAAGGGGAGAATGGGGGGGAACCCCATGCAAATAAATAAATAAATTGCCAGTATGCAAGATGTGAAAACTGAGTTGATCAGAATGAGAAATAAAATGAAAATTACTTGTAATGAGATGAGAAGTTTGTTGGATAAGAATCAAAGAGTGCAAAAGGTTATGATGAAGGAAAGAGAAAAAGAGGTGATGAATGACTTGAGAATAGCAATGTATAGAGATTCCATTGTTAGAGGTATGGTAAATGAGATATTTCATAAGATATGTTTTTCAGGAGGAAGAATTAGTAGGATAATTGATGTGTTAGATATAAGAAACAAATAAGTGAATTGGTGGTAGCTGTTGTCAGGACGTTATTGAGGAGAGTGAAAGATAATAGTGTGGTTGGAAAGGTAGTCAGTGTTTCCGAGTATGATAACAATGAGTTGAGAAGGAGAGCATGGATCATGAATGGTATGTTGGCAGAGCTATGTGAGGAAAAGGGAGTGGAGTTTGTTAAATGTGTGGGATGCATTTGAAAGAAGGATGGAAATGTACAAAAGTGATGAGTTGTATTTAAATGGATTTGGTGTGAGTCAGTTAGAAAGACTGTTGCTGCAAGGAGAAGCAATGAGTGATATGAGAAAGAGAGCAGAGGAAGTAAGTGGTGAAGCAAAAGATCAAGTAAGTGGAACTGGTGAGACAGAAGTGATTGTAAATAAGAATAGTAGTACTGGGAGAGATAATGATGAGAGAACAAGAATGCAAGATGGAAGTGAAAATCAGGATGGACAGGGAGACACAGCATAAGGAGAGTGGATGTTGGAAGTAGTAGTGAACGTGTGGATGAGGATGGCAAATATGGGAATGGGATGGCCTTGGATGTAAAGGGTGTGGCTGAGTCTGAGGAGATAGACAGGTAAGTGGCAATAAAGGCGAATGGTTAAGTGGGGGGGGGGAGCACAACCAACAAGCGGCATAGGCAGGATTAATTATAAACCTAAATGTGAATTCTTGTGTTTATTTATAAATGCCAGGAGCATCAAAAATAAGGGAGATGAAATGGTTTCACTGAGTTTATCTGCCCAAAAATTGTTGGAATAAGTGAAACATAGCTGAATAAGAATGACATCCAGACAGGATTAGAAATGGACAGGTATGAAGTTTTTCATGAGGACAGAAAGGAGAAAGGACAAGAAGGGAGAGGAGAGGGCTGTTGATGATAGCAGGCAAATTATGTCTGCACAAAGTGAAGATGTAAGATGTTAATAGTAGCAATGGTTTTGAGTCAGTGTGGTGTGAAGTGGAGGTTAACAGGAAGAGATATTTAGTCGGATGCTGCTCTAGGCCAAGAAATGTAGATGGTGATGAAGAAATGTATAAGCAACTTGGGTTAGTGAACAAAGGAAGGATGATCATTATGAACGATTTTAATAATGGTAATATAGATTGAAATGAAGAGGTAGCATTTGGGAATAAGGAAACTGAATTTGAGCTCTTGAAAGACAATTATTTTAGGTAGTATATATAATCATATGAGGATGAAGAGTCTAATCATTTCTTTGGAAGATGTGATTGTGAGTGTCACATTTCCCCCCAGTTGGTGAGAGTGACCGTGAAGTAATCATCTGGGTAGTCGCTAGCCATATGAAGACTTCGGTGAGGAAAGGATATAAAAGGATACATATATATATATATATACAGTATGTAGAACTACAAGGCTGATAATTATGAAAAGCTTAGGAGATGGCTTGGAGCTATAGCATGGAATGAGATGTTAAGCATAAATGCTGTATAGGAACTAACCAAAAGATATTTAACAACATCGATGTGCGAATGTATTCCAGAAGTTAACTGGCTGAATAAAGTAGGTGTCGAATGGATGAATGAAGGGATTGCATTAAGCACTGTGGAGGCAGCACAAGCTGAATAATGGATTAAACCAAGAAATATTTCTTGGCATCTTTAATTTATAATAGTAACAATCAATTGCATGAGGAGTATAAAGAGCGAGCCAGGAAGGTCACTCAGTTGGTCATCATCATCATCATGCCTATCAAGGATTTAGGCCTAGAGTGGCCTGTTCCGACCTTAGAAGTCATCGTTGAATCTTTTAAGAGGATGTCCTAGTTTTTTTTTTTCCTAATGGCTTGTACTTCAAGGCTTGTTTTGGTAATCTTTCTGTTTTCATTCTTTGAACATGTTCCATCCATTTATGTTTATATTTTTTTTAATTTTTTCTATTACTGATTCCTGGTTTAATTCTTTCATAATTTCTTTTGTGATCAAACAGAGTATACTTTGCAGTTTTTCTCATAAACTTCATTTCAGCTGTTATTGTCCGGATTTCACTTCCATATTTTAGGACTGGTAGGGCTATTGTATAGTATACTTTTAGTCTGGTTTGTTTTTGAACTAGGTTTGGTTTAAATATAGATTTAATTACACCTGTTATTTTTAAGTATTTTGCAATTTCTAGGTTTATATTTTTTTTTATTTTCATATGTAATCATACAACCTAGGTAGTTAAATGAATTCACCTGTTCTAAAATCTTATCTATTACTATTTTAGTTCTTACTGGATTTTGTCCTTTAAAGGCCATAGTTTTTGATTTTTCTGTTGATATTATCATACCATAATCTTCAGCTATCTCATTTAGATTTAAAATAGCTTTCTGTAAGTTATTTTCAGAATTTGTAATTATTATTTGGTCGTTTGCAAAGAGGAGAGTGTTTAAGTTCACAGTAGGAGAAAGTTTAATACCTTGATGGAAAATTTTATTCCATTTTATTATTATTTCATTTAGGTATATATTAAAAAGAGTTGCTGAGAGGGGACATCCCTGTCGGACTCCTTGGTTTATCTCTCTCATATATGATAGCTCATGATTTAATCTTATTTGTATCTGATTATTTGCATATATACTTATAGCTTTTAGGATATTATTTGGTATTTGTCTTTCTTTTAATATGTTAAATAAAATGCTTCTTTTAATTTTGTCAAATGCTTTTTCAAAGTCAATAAATGTAATATGTGTTTCTAAATTGTATTATCTTCTTTTCTCTATGATTAATTTTAGGCAAAAGGCTAGGTCTATACATAATTGTCCTTTTCTAAATCCAATCTGTACTTTTATTATTATTATTATTATTCAGGCCTCCATGGAGTCAAAAGACTAATCATGGGAGGTACTTCCTAAGAAACACAAAGTCTATCAAGACTCATCGAGGGGAGGTTCCCCCCCCCCCCGAGAAACACAGTCTACCATACCACTCCTTAAACTCATTGACCGTTCTCGCTCTCATCACTCCATCAGGCAATGCATTCCACGGTTCAACCACCCTCCATGCAAAGAAACCACTCCTCACCCTCTTGCAAACAGTTTCCTTTTGTAACTTCCAGGAATGGCCTCTTGTCATCACTCCTTCCCGCTGTTCAACCAAGCGAAAGAACTCCCCAGTGTCAACCCTGTAACCACCTCTCAACAGTTTAAAAGTCTCAATCATATCACCGCTCCTTCTTCTATCCACCAACCTCTGCAGTCCACATTCCTTCTGCCGATCCTCATAACTAACATGGTACAGTCCTGAAACCATCTTTGTTATCCACCTTTGTACCCTTTTCCACAGTTAATTTATCCCCTTCAAATCCTGGGGACCAAATCTGAGAACAATAGTCTAAGTGTGGTCTGATCAGAGACTTATACAACAGAATGATAACCTTTTATCTCTGCAGGTCAGTGTCCTTCTCATAATTGCAGCAATCCTCTGGGTTACCTTCACCACCTTTGCAATATGTCCCCTAAATTTCAGGTTTCTATCAATCATCAACCCCAGATCTCTTGTCTCCCCTACTTCCTCCAGTATAACTCCTCGATGTTTCCCAAACCTCAAGATATTACATTTTTCTGCATTAAACCAAACTCCCCCATTCATTTGCCCATCATCTAGCTTATTCAAATTCTCTTGCAGGTCTACCACATCTGCACTATTACTAATAATCCTTCCCAGTTTTGCATCATCTACAAACAACTGAATATCCCCTTGCAATCCACTGACAATGTCATTGATATAAAGGTTAAACAATATAGGTCCCAGTACTGAGCCCTGTGGGACTCCACTTGTAACCCTCTGCCTCCTTGAAACTGTCCCACCATACACAACTCTCTGATACCTATTGGACAGCCAATCCTGAATCCAGGTGACCAATCTGACATCCAGACCCATGTGCTGCAACTTAAATATCAGCTTATCATGTGGCACCCTGTCAAAATGGCAGTATATGCCTTTCCCTCATCTAATGCTCTTGTAACTTTATTATAAAAGGCTAGCATATTGCTAAAACAAGAGCGTCCCTTCACAAATCCATGTTGGCTCTCTCAGATAACATCACCCACATCTGCCCAATGCTGTATACGGTCCCTCACTACTTTCTCCAAGATCTTAACAACTACTGATGACATGCAAACTGGCCAATAATTAGACACTTCCAGTCAGCTACCACCCTTATGCAATGGCACTATCTTACCTTCCTTCCATTCCATGGGCACCTTTCCCGCAGCCAGACTTTCATTGAAAAGCCAGGTCAAAGGCACTGTCAGTTCCCTAATACATTCTCTCAAAACTCGTGATGAAATACCATCCAGTCCCACAGCTTTACTGACATCCAGAGTACTCAATATTTAAGAGTACTCAGTACTTCTATAATAAGGTTTTCAGAATATTTTATTAGTTTGTTATTTAAAATTCTGCGATATATTTTGTAACAGGAATTTAGTATACTTATACCTGAATAATTTTTAGGATCGTCTCTACTACCTTTTTTAAAGATAGGAATCACAATTGCTTTTTTCCATTCTATTGAGGGAGGGCGGAGGATACCAGTTGAATAGAATTTATTTAAAAATAATAAGAGTGTTTCTTTGAACCTTGTTCTTGCATATTTATATAGTTCTGAACCTAGCTTATCTTCTTCAGGTGATTTTCCATTTCTTGTTTCTTTCAGGCTGATTTCTTCTTCTTCTTCTGTTATTTCCTTTTCATTTAGTGTTCATCAGTATATCTTTTTTAAAACATATATCTATCCACAATTCTGTATAGAAATTTAGAAATTCTTCTAATTTCAATTCGGTGTTTCATTTTATGTTTTCTTTAGTATCTGTATTTAAGTGTTTCAAATTCTTATATACATTGGGTCTTATTTTATATAAATCATGTTCTAAATTAGAAACAAATTTGTGCCCTGATTCTCTATGTCTTTTTCTGACTTCTCTTTTAGCTATGGCTCTTATTCTTTTATATTCTATTTCATCTTCTAATCTTTTACTGCTTAACCATTTACGATAGACTTCTTTTTTTCTTTTTGATTTTTTCTTTGATTGTATCATCCCATATCTTCAGTTTTTTCCCTTTTATTGAATATTTTGGTCTTTCCTAAGCTTTCATTTGCTGTTGCATTTAGTATCATTTTTATATGAAACCATTCTATTTTTATTTCTCTATTTTGTTTTATTTTATCTAAATATTGGTTAATTCTTTGTTCATATAGCCATTGTATATTTGTGTCGTTTAATAATCTAGTTTTATAAACAAATGTTTTAAATTTTCTTTCTGTTCTTGTTATTTGTAGCCATTTAGATGGTAATGTAATCTAATGATGATTTAATCTAATGATGAGTTGTGTGTGTGTGTGTGATAAAAGGACCTCCCAGATGAGTCTTTGACTCCATGAGGTATTGGGGTAATAATAATAATCTTAATTTTATTTTAATGAGGAGTCTTTAATATGTGTAAACAGTAGTGGTCACTACTTATTTCATATCCTCTGTGAACTCTAACATCTAAAGAGAACTTTGATGTCTTTTAATTTAAGATAAAATAATCTAATATTGATTTCCATCCTCTTGCTACCCAAGTATATTTATGTATGTCTTTATGTTTATAGAAAGATTTCATTATTTTTAGGTTATTATAAACTACAAAGTCGATCAATTTTTTTACCATTCCTGTTTAGAGTATGTTCTCCATATATTCCTATATTATTATCAATTTTCGTGTTTCCAATTCTTGCATTTAAGTCACCTGCTAATAGTACATAATCATTTTATTTATTTTATTGTTTAGAGTTGGTAAGAACAGCACCCTACAGTATAAGCAGAAATTACCAACTCAAGCCAAAAAAAGAAAAAACCCTACAGTTTTTCAGATATGTGACAATTAGATGAAAGAAAGATTCTTGTAAGATGATGTTAATGGATGAAGATGGTGGAATAGTAACCGCTGCAGACGACAGTCAAGGTATTCAGTAAACAAGTCAGAAACAAGAAAATGTTGATATTGTATCTGGATCAAGTGAAATTAATACGTGTGTGTGTGTCATCTGATATCTCTAAAGAACCAACTAGGAAGAAGATGAGAAAATTTCGTAAGTACGATATAAATTACTTGAAATGTGGATTTTCATGGATGGGAAATGAAGAGGAACCTATTCCATTATGTGTAATTTGTGGTGAAACTTTAAAAAATGAAAGCATGAAACAATGTAATTTAAATCGCCATTTTGAATCGAAACATAATGAATGCAAGGACAAACCTGTCGAATTTTTTCAAAACAAACTAAAAAATTTAAAAGAATCTCAAAAAGTGATGTCGATCGTGTCAGGAGGTGAAAACATGAAGGCTTTAGAAGCTTCATATCGTGTGTCGCTATTAATAGCAAAAAGTGGTGTAGCGGAAACAATTGGTGAAACTTTGGTCAAGCCTGCAGCAAAAATAATAGTGGAAATTATGATCGGAGATAATGCAAAAAGATCTTTTGATAGGATTTGTCTTTGAAATAGTACCGTTCATCGAAAAATCACTGAAATGGCTGAAAATATAAAACAAACATTGTTATCCGATATACGTAAGAGTCGTTATTATGCGTTGCAGGTAGATGAATCCACCAACATTACAAATTTTTCAAATCTTCTAGTGTTCGTTAGGTACGAAAAAAATCAAAAATTCATGATGACATTTTATATTGCCAACCCTTGCCAGAACATACAACAGGAGAAGAAATATTCAACAGCATAAATACCTTTATGCATCAAAACAAGCTTGATTGGAAAAGTTGTATTGGAATAAGCATGGACGGAGCGAAATCCATGGTCGGATCTAAAAAAGGGCTTGTTTCAAGGATTCAAGCTGTTGCACCAAATGCAAAGTCGACACACTGCTGCATACACAGGGAGGCTTTGGCTACACATATGATGTCTACAGACCTAAGAAAAGTTCTTGATGAAGCTGTAAAAATCATAAATTATATTAAAGGCCGTCCTCTAAATGCCAGACTTTTCTCTCAACTTTGCAAAGAAATGGGAAGCAACTATACACAACTTCTTTTCCATACCGATGTTCGTTGGCTTTCTCGTGGAAAAATTCTTACTCGTTTATTTGAACTTCGGAATGAACTACAAGTTTTTCTTGATGAAAAGTTTGAATTGAAAAAGTATTTACATAATTGGAAATGGCTCAGTCAATTAGCATACCTGGCAGATATATTTACTGTATTAAATAATTTTAATTTATCTTTACAAGGCAAGGAAATTTCTATATTTCATGTCCAAGATAAAGTGAACACCACGTTGGTAAAAATGACGTTATGGCAAAAGCGGGTTGGTAATGGAGAATTTGACGCGTTTCCATCCCTTCATGAATTACTCACAAGTTCAAATGAACAAATTGATGATGATGTGAAAATTACTATCATGCAGCATTTAAAAAGCTTACAAATGAATCTAGAAAAGTTTTTCCCTGAATTGGACATTAATATTGAGTGGATAAGATACCCTTTCAATAAAAACAAATTTATGCCAAAGGGTCTATCGTCAATAGAAAAAGAAGAACTTTTAGAACTAGCTTCTGATGATTTCCTAAAAAATAAATACAGTGAGAATATGTTATCATCATTTGGGCTACAAATACAGAATGAATTTCCTGAATTAACAGATAAAGCTCTAAGGTTCATTTTTCTATTTCCAAGTTCATGTTGCGAAGTTGGATTTTTGGCTCTTGTAGATATTAAGACAAAGAAGAGGAATTGCATTATAGATGTCGAACCGCATCTGAGATTGAAATTAACAACTATAGAGCCAAATTTTGCTGAAATTTTATCTCACCATAAGCAATTTCACTCCTCTCATTGATGATAAATTATTTCAAGTAAGTAAAACTTTATAGTATCTTTATAAAGTTTGTTCTATTAAAAATAAATCATATTTTTTGTTTACATGAACATATAAATTCAAATAAAATAGATATTTAATTTTTCAATATTTTAAATTAATTTATTTGTTTTAATTAATTTATTTGTTTTAATTAATTTATTTATTTTTAATTAATTTATTTATTTTTGAATTAATTAATTAGGGGTACTTGGTAATAATGAAAATTTAAGGAGTCCACGGATATCTGAGGTTTGAGAAACACTGGCATAAAGGATTAAACCAAGTATATAATTTCTTGGAATCTTTAATTTATATTTATATCCCCATAAAAGTCCCTTAACAACTTACATTTCAATCACATTCCCGCTTTTCTACTTATCAAACTTTACAACTATAAAACCCTCAATCTATCCTGAAAAGAAGCATTCTACAGATCTTTCACCAGGCTGATCACACATCTCTCAATCATCCTCAAGAAACCAAAGCAACTGGATCTGTTACTAGTAATCCAAATTGCATAAAAGCCTTACACAGAATATTTTTCTTATCCCTACACTTCAGTTTGTTTTTTCAACATTTATGTGATTTTTCCCACTCACATATGTTTTCTGAACTTCATCTGCCCTTCATCACTGTTAGATCCCTAACTCATTCATTTCTTGTAGTGCAGTCCTGTCAATATAACATATAGCTTGTAATCTAAAAATTATATATCTAGTTTAATCCTTTATCCAAGTGTAAGCAAACAAAGTTTGTGCCTGAAGTATCTTCAGGACTGGGGTAACTCCTGGTAAAGGATGTATAAGTTATCATCACTTGCCATAGTATCTCCCATAATGCAAAGCACATCTCCTTGCGGACATGTATAATGCTATGCTTTGTTTGCTTACACTTGGATAAAGGATTAAACTAAATATATAATTTATAGTCTAAGTGAAAAACTTCCAACAGCTTGTAATGTGTTGAAACCAAATTGCATAACTTTAGTGCATAATCCATTATCCTTTGTAGGATTGTTACATCACTTATCACTATTGTCTTACCCAATTTAGTGGCATCAGCATACCACTGGGTATCTCTTCATTTCATCTCCATTAATGTAAAAATCAGACGGGAGTCAGCTAAGCACAGATGTACTAAGGCTCTATGGCTGGACACCACTGGTCACATTCCTTTTCAATGATTTTATTCTACCAAACAGTACTCTCTGATGTCTCTCAGCTGCACATTTATTCACATCAGTAGCTTTATATCCATCTGCATGTCTCCAATTTACATAATAGACTTCTAGTATCCTGTCAAAAGGCTTTGCAAGATCTAGCAATATTTTATAATAATATTACTACATTTATAGGGTCTTAAACAGCATTAAGTTAAATAAAGCTATAAATTTGAAGACGTATATATATATATTTTTTTTCAAAGTAATAAAAACAATAAAACATACTTTTCATAAGTCGCAGTCAGATAGAATCCATACACATTTGTATGACGATGATGTCTAACATCTATCTGTAACTCAGGAACCCTAGACCTTAAATGAGTCAAAAAGAAAAGAAGAATCTCTTCCGTAGTAGTCAGTGGAAAAGTAATAACCACATCACAATCATTTCTGGATGCATTACGCTTCCAAAGCCGACTTGCTGCTAGTAGCTGTCTTGATGCTGAGAGCCTCTTTCGTAACAGATGGCCAGCTAAATGATAAACATAATCAAATGAAATAATTATTTTATTGAGAATACCTTTGGAGTTTGTAAAAGTTATTTATTTTTACATATTTGAACTTTAATGTTAATATTAAGTTAAAACAAACTTTATATTACATGTGATATTTTTTATGCGAATCCCGTCCATGGAAACTTCTAAACCTAGGGTACATTAGTACATGGGTAAGCAAAGGATTTTTTTTTTGTATTTTTATTATTTTTTTTTTATCTGATCAGTAAACGCTGTTCTACAGACTAAACATGGAACTTTTTCAAGCCACCTCAGGCCTCTAATAAGCAGGGTGTTGAAGTCTCACACTGGGCAATAAAATTCATCTATCACATAAAGACAATCACATATATTCGTGCCCATCGTGGGATTCAAACCCGCAGCATGTTGGTTTGAGAGTGGACATGCTAACTACTCAGAAAATCATACTCGTCAGAAATTTTTTTTAGGTGGGAGATGAATTTCATCATCCAGTGTGAGACCACCACCCCTGCAGTGGCTTGAAAAAGTTCCATTTGGTCTCTAGAACAGGGTTTCTAGACTGTGTAAAAATAAATTTAAAAAATTACAATATATATATATATATATATATATATATATAATTGATAAAAATGGGGGGAAAAAATCCTTAGTGCACACACATGGTACAAATACAAACATACTATAGGTTTACTAATAACCTTTCATGGGTGGGAACCACATACATCAAAACAGGCCAGCATATAGAAACATTATTGTTCTTGCACCTTCCCTATGCAGGATGCTCCAAGTCTCTAGTTACAGAAAAAATATGTACTGCATTCTTAAATTTTAATGTACAGTAGACTTCTAACTCTACACTAGAGGTTCCTTACTAATTTGACTCAGTTCCACAATGCTTTCATATAAGCTGCTTATAAACAGATATACATAATGTTGCTCTAGATCAGACTTACCTATCCCTCACAACAATTTAAAAATTATTCGAAAGATATAAATATATATTTTTTTTCAAATAAGGAAAATTTAAAGTAATATTATAGTAATATATAATAAGTTATAATATTAATTATATCTTTATTAAATGAAGAAAAAATCACACAAAAAATTGCTCTCATTAGTTTGAATCAGTGCGAGTAATGAGCTTGCATTTCCTTACAAAGTTTCTGTATGTCTGGTTTGTAACTAGTCGTTTTTAATTTAAGGCACGATTCCAAGTTGGCATCAGTAATTTGGCTCCTCAATTTACATTTAATGAAATTCATGTTAGAAAACGATTGCTCACATAAATATGTAGACCCGAAGATACTAAGAACACCAAATGCAAATTTTTTCAACTCATGATACGAGTCCGGAAGACTATTCCAAGTACAATATTGAAAATCATTGAGTTTGCCTGCGCTCACTTATTAGTCACTTTCTTGCTCTGCAAATGACCTCAGATGTAGAGGCATCTGAGGTCATCACATTTTGAAATTTCAAATTCAAAATCTAATCTGAATCATAATATTAAAATTAGATGGTTTCTTTTATTATCCAAGGTTTCATAGTTGTTGTTGTTTTAATGCTTGATCTTTTAAATTATTAAAAAACATGGTTTTCGATCAAATACATTTCCAATAGAACTTACAATTATTACTTAACTGTAATACATAATTGGACTACCAGACAAGTTGGTAACTAAATTAGAGGATAGGATTGGATACTAGATTAGTGAGTTGCATAGATGACTGGCTGCCAGATAGGTATCAGCAAATTTGCATAGGACTGCTGTAGCCTGAAAGAGGAAAGTTACAGCACTTTTAATTTGTTTATAGCACTCTTGTTTAACTTGCATATTAATGATATTGGGAAGGGTTTTTGCTGTTTTTGCAAATGATGCAAAATTGGAGAGTATGATGAGCAATCATGCAAATGTTGTGGCCTTACTGGACTTGAATAGATTGTATATGTGGACAAGTAAGTGGAGTTATCGATTCAGTGTTGTGAAGTGTAAGGTTCTGAAATTTGGTAGGCAATGATGGGATGCGAAATTACACTGGGTAAGGAAATTTTGAAGGAGGTCTGGGGAGTGGTGTTGGTGGACATAAAGTTCAGGGATCATAATGCACAAGTTGTGAGGTCATCACATTAAATTGTGGCAATGATGTGGAGGACCTTAACATGCAGGGAAAAAAAAAATTATGGATCAATCTATTGTATAAGGCCTTGAAGCCTCATATTATTGTGCTAATATGGTTTGATTTATTGGTCATCTGGTTTTAATGGCAATTAAGATATCTTAGAAAGGGTCCAGAGAAGATTGACTAAGGTTGTAACTAGTCTTTAGAATGTAGAATATGCAAAGCTTTGTACACTGAAGGAAGAGAAGGGAGATATGATTGAATCATTAAAGTTGGTAAAGGGTTGTTACCAGGGTAATGTGGAAGAAATTTTTCACAGAATGGGAGGAAGTTGGTGGAACAAGAGGCTGTATAGAGAGAGTGAGCAAGGTAATAAGGAGCAGGTTCTTTGCATGGCAAATGATTCAGGAGTAGAATGAATTGCCTGACACTGTGGTGAATGATGCAGACACATGGAGTGAGATTAAAGCACAGTTTCATGAGCTCTGTGTGCAACACTGTGCCTAGCACCGTCGGCAACGTGTAGCATAGAGGCAGCCTGCCTCACGGCGTGGCTTAATAAGGGCGCTCGTTCAGCCATACTGCAGTAGGGGTGCTGTCGCTATGCTAACGATTCCTCTTAGCTCAGCAAGTGCGGAAAGAAGTTTTTTCAAGCTTAAACTGATCAAAAATTATTTGCAAACAGCAGTGACCCAAGAAAGATTGGTTGGTCTAGCAACTTTATCAATAGAGACGATATCAATAGTGATATCCCTGTAGAGCAAACATTTAATTAATATTATTATATAATCGTTTTGCATTAATGTTTCTCTTGTAATAAAAACAAAATAGCAATTAGAGATTTTCTTATATTTTTGTCTTATAATCCATCAGAGGGGATATTTAATTGTTTGCCTCAGGGCACGATCTAACCTGCCGACGGCCCTGACTGTGCCTCCAGCAAAAAATCATCTGACTGCATGGAAGTCTGATGTTAATAATGAGCTGGTTTATTTTCATTAATTATACAAATATAATTAATGAATGTAGAAATAACAGCTGAACGATGATATAAATGCATCCTTTGAATGAATCTCATGTGAGAAACCTTTCTAGGGAAAGTGAGTTAGCAATCTCTCATGAAGATGGTGGTTGGGCTTTTTCTCCCCTATTACTACTACTATATATATAAATTTTTTTTCTTTTTTTTTAAAAAAAAAAAAAGAGCAGAGTGTGGTCTGGAGATGTTAGATATAAAAAAATTTTTTATTAATAAAATACAGCCTACAGTACACAGCAAGACATTGCAAACCACATACTTAGACCTCCATGAACAATTCCCATCTGGCCTTGATGCCTTGGCAGACAGGCTCGTTCTGCTTCATTAATAAAATTCATTAAAGGAATGAATGACAAATTATCTTTCTGATTATTTTAACTAGTATTAATTGTGTGGGCATAATATTCCACTTAAAGACTTTAAATAGGTCAAATTATAAAAACAAATGACCTTGGGAAGCTAACCAATAATTATTATGAATAGTTAAATTACAACGAATTAATCTAATATTATCTGACTTTTTTTTTTATTGTTTCAACACTCAAATTCAACAAATATGCTGTTAAATAGAGATGTATTTAAATAATTAACATGAAGTACTTTAGCATATTCATATAATAAATATCCAATTTAAGTAAAATCACTTGGTCTTTACATAACCATAAGCAAAGTTATTACATTCTGGCAGTAATGTGAAACTGATGGATCCATAAATGTTTTAACTACTTTACTTTTACTATCCTGGGTAGGTGGAAAAAAATAGCACACTACAATTTTTTCCCTTTCCCAACTTTCTTTCTTCAACCAGACTATATATACTGCATATAGACAACATTATATACGGTATACCAGTCAAGAATGATAATTTTTTTATTAATATAGTACACAGCAAGATATTGCAAACCACATACTTAGACCTCCATGAACAATTCCCGTCTGGCCTTGATTGCTTTGGCAGACAGGCACGTTCTGCCAACAAACTGAGGAGTTCAAAAAGTCAAGAGAAAACATATTTAGAAGTTAAGAACATACTTAAGATTCATTCTTAAAATAATATGTAAAAATCACTGTCAATGGCATGCAAAGTAAAGAATAAAATAGAGGTTGTTTGGTTAGAATCACAGTAGAAGCAAACTCAAGTTTTGATGGCATATTATTATTATTATTACATGATACCTCCTGGGAATCCAAAGGCTCATTGAGGGAGGGCACCTACTCTACAACTCTGTCTCCACTACTCAAATCCACCAACTACAATGAATCGCAACTACCATTATCATTTACACAAACGCCATCTACCACCCACAACCACCACTAGTATTTTCACAGACAATCACAAACATCCATGCCCAGGCAGGATTCGAACCCACAGCCTTTTGGCTGGAGAGTGGATACGCTAACCACTCGGCTAACCAGGCTAGCATTTCTTATTATGTCTTAACCAACTATGTTCTCTGGCTGATTTGCATTTTTGAAAGATGAAATACCTGCGTTTTACATGGAAAAATCTCTGTCACCACCATATGAGACCAGATAATATGGTATTCAAACCAAGGTCTACAGCATCGATTCCCAACCGGTGGTACGTGTACACCCTGGGATACTTGCTGGGCCATTCAGGGGTACACGAAAAATAATCAGTAATGGCAGAAAAACAAGTAAACCACTATTTTACATTAAGATAGGCACTGAACAAAAGTGTCAGTATTTAAAAACAGCTATTTTAAAAACAAGGGGTACAATTTATAGAAATGTGTTTAAAAGGGGGTACACAAGTGGAAAAAGGTTGGGAACCACTAGTCTACAGGATGGGTGGAAATGATGCTATATGGGAGAAGCACAATTTTGTGAAGGGAGGTCTTGCCTTAATAAATTACTCATTTTCTATAATACTGTATTATAGTAGCAGCTGAATTAGATAAGAAAGATGATACCAGTGGTATCATGATACCATGATACCACTAGACTTTGCACAGACATCTGATAAGATACCATACAGAAATCTATTATTATATAAATAAAAGGCAAGTGACCAGTGGTATGCAACAGGGCATTGTGCCTGGACCACGGATACTGATTTGCATATCAATAATACTGAGAATGATATGAAGGGGAATACCTAATTGCATGATGATGATGATGATGATAATACAAAACGGGAGAAGGCAATAGTAAATGAAGATAATGAAAAAATACTACAGAAAGATCTAAATAGACAGAGACATCTGAGGAGAAGAATAAAGATTGCTTGTTCAATGTTGCAAAATGTAACATGATACATTTTTGGACGTAAGAGATTATCAGCAATCCCATCAATGTCATACACATTGATGGGATTCTCTGCATTTCCAGGCAGAGTTGAACAGTAGATCCATGCAAATCAGTATAATTTGCTGTGCATCCACAAACAACCAGATCAGCTCAGCAGTAATGATGCCTTGCTTCAGAAGATTCTCTATTAATATGGTATAATCCCTTAACTAACTTGAAGGTCTCTATCATGTCTCCTCTTTTCCTCCTATCCACCAACCTCTGTAATCCACATTACCTCTGGAGTGTTGGTTATGCTCCTCATAACCAACACTCCTGAGTCCTGATATCACTTTGGTCATTCATCTTTGGACCCTCTCTAGTGTTTCCACATCACAATGAAAACTAACCAACCAAATTTGAGCATAATAGTCCATGTTGTGGTCTGACCAATGCCTTATATAGAGGCTCCACCACCACCCCACCTGTCAATGTACTTTAAAAAGTATTGCTGCTATAATAAATTATAGCAGCAATAAGATGTGCAGTCTTTGCAACACTTGTGATGTGCCCTCCAAGATCCTGAATTTCATCCACTTCCTAAAATACAGTTCCACCAATATGGTATGTAGTCTTATATCGCTGTATCCCAAAATGTAATACCTTGCATTTATTAATATTAAAACTGCAACCCCACTCATTTGTCCAAGCTAAAAGTCTATTCAAATGTTCCCGTAGGGAATTAACATCGGCACTATTAATGATAATTCTACATAACTCTGCATCATTGGCAACATTTGAAGATCCCCAATCAATCCACATGAAATATCATTAACAAATAAGTTAAATGGTAGAGGTCCAAGAATAGAACCCTGAGGCATGCCACTGAAACACTGCTCTATCATATGCAACTTGATGGTATCTTTCAGAAAAGCAATCTTCAATCCATCTAACCACCCTGTTATCAAATCCCATCTTTATATACCAATCTGCCAGGTGATAATTTATCGAACGCCTTTGCAAAGTTCAAGAAAATCACCCATATTTAACGCATTTGTCACCTTATAAAATGCAAGCTGACTGCTAAAACAAGACTCGCCCTTTGCAAACCCATGCTGACCATCATAGAGAATCTATGTCCATCAACCCAATCCTATATTCTATTTGTAACCAATTTCTCCAACACTTTCATCACAACTGCAGATATACAGACCAGTCTATAATTGGAAACTTCTGTTCTAGAACCATGCTTGTGGAGAGGTATTATATTGCCTTCTTTTGCCAACTCTTTTGCATATTCTTTAAAAATACATGCTGATATATCATCCATTCCAACAGCCTTATTAACATCTACCCAAAGCAACACTTAATACTCCTCTGATACACCTTTAATTCTCCTAATCCTTGCCTCCCATCTTCATGTTGCATTGCATCATTCATATCACTATGACATACCCTGCTAAATAATTCCACTATATCATTTGCTATGGTTACTCTGCTATCATAACTATTCACGTGTATCAACCTGCCATAATTATTTTTTAAATTGCAAGAAAAATTCCCTTGGATTATCTTGGATTCACCAATCTCCTCTCATATTCTACTTTTTTTCTTTTTCTGGCCTGCTGTTTATATTCTTCTTGCATCTGTTCACTGCAAACTGTCTTGTACTTCCTCTATAACAACTCCTTTTGTAACACTGCATGCTTGATTTCACTGCTCATCCACCTACTCCTACTCACTTCTACTCTATTTATTTGCTTAACTCTTGGTATATGGTTATGCACTGCTTGTGTTAGATACTGCCTTTCCCATGCGCTATCAACATCTTTTCTACACAAAGTGTCAACTCAATGTATTGAAGCTAGTTGACCTTGGAACTTCTCATAATCACCCACCTTATTGATCCACATATAGACCTTGTGGTGTGTGGCAGAATGAAGGGCAAAGTATTGGAAGCAGGTAGAAGGAACGACAGGATCATGCAAATGAAATTGGGTCTTGGAGAAGACCGGGTGGTCGTATTATGTGTATATGCGCCGCAAGTTGCATGTACAGCAGAGGAGAAAGATGAGTTATGGAACGTGTTAGATGAAGAAATGAGGGAACTAGAAGAAAAGAAGATGGTGATTGTCAGAGGAGACTTGAGCGGACACGTAGGGAGACAGAATAGAGACTGTGAAAGGATGCATGGTGGCCACGGAGTGGGAATGATGAACCAGGAAGGAGAGAGGGTTGTGGACTTTGCAGTAGCATTTGATCTGGCAATCGTTTTTCTACAAGAGGGAAGAACATTTGATAACATCAAATGAGTGGTAACAACAGTTCACAAATTGATTACATTTTGACTAGAAGAAAACATCTTAAGGTTGTGACAAATTGTTAAGTAATTCCAACAGATCAAGTGGCACAGCAACACCAACTGCTGTGTGCAGACTTTAAAATAAGATCGAAGATAAGAACCTCTGGAAGCCATGGGATGAAAACAATTAAGTGGTTTTGCGTAAAAAAAAGAGAGTGTGAGGAATCGTTTTAGGGAGAGGGCGTTAGAGGATTTCGGATGGACTGGAAAGTGTACAAGATTGGTGGAAACATAATTCAAAAGTAATCCTGAGCAGTGCAATCGAGGTACTTGGTGAGACATCTGGAAAGATTAGAGAGCAGAAGGAGGGTTGGTGGTGGAATAATAATGTACAAGTGGCAGTGACATCTAAGAGGAAGGCAAAGCAGAAGTGGGATGAGTCAAAAGTGGAAGAGGACAGAGAGGTGTATAGAGAGAGAGAGAGAAAGCAAGAAGCCAAGAGAGTTGTGGCACAGGCAAAGGCCATGACATATCAAGATCTGTATGATCAATTAGAAACAAAGGAAGAACAGAGAAAAATTTACCAACTAGCGAAATGTCGAAATAAAGCAGCAAAGGACATCTTACATGTGAGGCAGATCAAAGATGCTGAAGGAAGAGTGTTATGGAGGGATGTGGACATAAGAAACAGATGGAGAATATACTTTGAGGGACTTTTGAATGAGGAAAATGCAAGGACTCACAGAGAAGATGGGCAGCCTTCTGAGAGGATGGTGCAGAACATCAGTAGAGTGGAAGTGACGGAGGCCACGAAGAAGATGAGGAATGGAAAATCGGTGGGCCCCGAAAGGATTCCAGTGAAGGCATGGAAGGCACTGGGGGAAGAGGGAATTGACCTGCTATGGGACCTGTTCATGAAAGTTTGCCAACAGGAAAATATACCCGAGGAATGGAGGGAGAGTACTCTTGTCCCCATCTACAAGAGTAAAGGGGATGCACAAAACTGTAAAAATTACAGAGGAATAAAGTTGATGTCCCACACAATGAAGATCCTAGAAAGGGTTCTTGATGGTAGATTGAGGAAGGAGGTGGAGATTGCAAAGGAACAATTTGGCTTCATGCTTGGTAGATCAACAACATATGCTATCTTTGGGTTATGGCAGCTGATGGAAAAGTTTCGAGAGAAATAACAGGAGCTACATCTGGCTTTTATTGATCTGGAGAAAACATACAATAGAGTGCCAAGGCAAGAAATCTGGAGGTGTCTGAGGGAGAAGAAGGTTCCGGAGAAATATGTCAGGTTGGTGCGGGAGATGTACAGAAATGTGAAGACAAGTGTTCGGACCTGTCTGGGACCGACAGAAAGTTTTCAAGTAACAGTTGGCTTGCATCAAGGATCAGCATTAAGTCCGTTTCTGTTTAACATTGTGATGGAGGTGGTGACGGAGGAGGTGAGAGAAGATGCACCTTGGACAATGTTGTATGCAGATGACATCTTGCTGTGTGCAGATTCAAGAAAAGAAGCGGGAACTAAACTGGAAAGATGGAGAAAAGTAGTGGAAGAGAGAGAGGTATGAGACTGAGCAGAAGTAAGACAGAGTATATGTGTTGCACAGTAGGTGGCGGCCAAGAGACAGATCTGGAGCTGGAAGGAAATGTCATCAGGAAGGTGAGGGACTTTAGATAGTTAGGTTCAACAGTGGCAGAAGATGGAGGAGCTGAGAAGGAACTGGGATACAAGGATACAAGCAGGTTGGAGGAACTGGAGGGAGATGGCTGGAGTGTTATGCGATAAGAGGGTGCCGATCAATCTGAAAGGCAAATTCTATAGGACAGTAGTGAGGCCAGCTATGACGTATGCTATAGAAATTGTGGCCCTGAGGAAACATAACATCAGCAGGATGGAAGTAGCAGAGATGAGAATGTTTAGGTGGATGTGCGGTACGACCAGAAAGGATTGTCTGTGAAATGACTATGTGAGGGGAACAGTGAAAGTTACGAACTTAGGAACAAAGATATAGGAGGCAAGGTTGAGATGGTTTGGTCATGTGATGAGGAGGAAGGACGAATATGTGGGAAGAAGGGTCATGCAGATGGATGTGCAAGGAAGGAGGATGCGTGAGCAGCCAAACAAGAGGTGGGGGGAGCTGGTAGAAGAGAACTTGAGGAGGAAGGACGAATATGTGGGAAGAAGGGTCATGCAGATGGATGTGCAAGGAAGGAGGATGCGTGGGCAGCCAAACAAGAGGTGGGGGGAGCTGGTAGAAGAGAACTTGAGGATGAAGAACTTGGATGTGGTGACAGCCCAATACAGGAGGATGTGGAGGAGACTCATCATCAAAAGTGACCCCACTTAAGTGGGAGAAGCTGCTGAAGAAGAAGAAGAAGATAGACCTTGTTAACAACCTTTTCCTGTTTGACTACCTTCCAAACTAATAACTCATGATCACTTTCACAAACAGATGGTAGTGTTGATGCGCCGTCCTATGAGTTATTACTAAATCTAATACCGATAAACCTTGTGCTGCATCCATCACATGCTGCTTTAAATAGTTATTCTGCAAAAACTTAATAAATTCATTCTCCCTGTTACCATACAATATCTCTTCTTTCTAATTCACATTCCTATAATTAAAATCTCCCATTTGGATTATTCTCTTTTCACTTGCCCAACTAATTTGTCTAAATATTTCACAATCAGTGCTCTCTACAATCCCTGGCTTATAAACATCCTATAAGATATGCTATTCAACTGATCTCAACTTCACACCAAATAGCTTCGAAATCTTCACACATACTACTATTTTCCACTTCTGCTCTTGAAGGACACAATTCCTCTGCTATCATTAACAATACTTCCCCTCCTCTCTTCACCTTCCTATCCTTTTGGAAAATGTTATATCCTACCATTTCAAGTCCTGACAGTATATCATCCTCAGTCAAGTTTCACTTATGCCAATTATCTTTGGGTGTACTTATTCAATCAATGCTACAAATTCAGCCCCTTTATTTCTGAGACTCCATACATTAGTATACAACATAACAATTCTCCACTCTTTGAGGCCATCTCATCAATACCACCATTCTGTACTCTCTTCTTCATTCTGACCATTCCTGTTTCCCTGATCCTGCATCTGATTTTCATTCATATTATTATCATCCCCATCATTTTAAACTGCATTACTATGCCCTGCTATAATCAGTTCCTCATCTTTGTATCCATCCTCTTCCTGTCTTTCTCAACCTGCTTCTCAACCACTCTTAGCAGTATTAATTTAATATGAACCCTATGTACTCTTAGTAAAAAACAATTGCGCCAAATGACCAACACCAAACTCATTCAAATGCATTCCATCAGCTTTGAACCATTCTACCTTCCCTTCAAATTCACTCCATACATTCACAAATAGAACACTCTCTGCCTGACACAATACAGCCTTGTCATTCTCAGTACATCTTGTCATTCAGTATCACTGCTCTCCTTCTCAATTCACTACTGTCATATCTGGGCAACAAATTAATCACTTTCCCAATGACCTATTTATTCTTCGCTTCCTGCAACTTCTTCCAATCCCTTTCCATATTCTTTGTCTCACTATTTGCCATTTATACCCACCACTGCCACTAATTCTGACTCCTGTTCCTTTCTTCTATGCAAAGCTCTGATATTTGTTTTATTGTACCACCTGGAAAACATATCTTATGCAACTTACTTTCTGTGGTAAATAAGAAAACATATCTTATTTACCACACCTTTAATGATTGTATCACCATATAAAGCAACCCTATTATCTTTAGATACTTGTTTCTTCCTATTAACCTCCTTGTCTATGCAGTTATTCTTCACACGCACTACTATTTTCCACTTCTGCTCTTGAAGGACACAATTCCTCTGCTATCATTAACAAATTTCAGGCGTTAATGATATTAACAAATATCATTAATAAAATCAGGAGGTATGCTGTGCATTATAGGATAGTAAAGGAATTGATATGAAGTCAACATCTACAGTCAATTCTAATGCTAAAGGGGACTCACTGAGTGATGGATCACCCTGTTATGCACCAGAACTACATAGTCATGAAAAGTTTTTTTTCCTGTTTTTTTTTTTCAGTATTTTCCTGGGTTGAGCTCTCACTGATAAGACCTCAATAAAGGTCAAAACCAGTCTGAGTAGTGACCCCTTCTCATAATGCATAGCAATATACTTTTCCAATGGATACTATGCATTATGGGATACTAAGAGAACTGATGTGAAGCCAACAGCCTCTATTATACAAATGGTCCAGTCATGAAGACGCTTCATGTACGAATCTTATTTATTTATACCTGGGTAAAGAATTAAAACAAGAATATATTTTATCTTATAACTGGCATAGTCACATTGATTTCCCCCAAACACAAACATCACCACCACTAGCCGAAGGTTAACACATAAAACAGTATACTATATACTTTTATACTTCTATATATTCTTTTATATAAGGAAAATGCTAAAATTAAATGCTTGTACACATACAGTCAGAGTTCTTTTTTGTTTATTTATTTATTTTTTATGTATGATTTGTTTTTAAACCCAATCTTCTGAGCTTGCATATTTTACATACTTGTATTGTATGCACTATGTTGTTTTTGACTGCAAAAATAACATCAGTGTCATAGCAATATACTTGCCCAAAGGAGGTCTGCTGTGCATTATAGGATAGTTAGTCGCATGAAGAAAGAACACACTATTAATATAACTGGAAACTGTGGCATTTCAGGAAAAGATTAAGAGCAGAAGGAATGAAAGAAGAGAAGAATGAGATATTTGGAAGGTTTGAAGTGCTTTGACAGACTCAGAGGAAAGTGGAGGAATAATGGAAACCAGTTAAACAAAACAACATCAGTGAAAATACATGTAGAAAAGGGATGAAACAAAAATAAAACATTTGTGTAAGAAAGCTTTCAGTGAGTCTATGAGATGGATCACCTGTTAATCAGTTTATCCTTTTCTGGATAGCATCAAGCTTCTTTTTTTTTCTTACAGGTGGGGAGCATCCAGCAGATCAGTGCTATCTTAAATGTGAAAACAACATTGTAATCAAGTAGATTTCATGTTTGTAAACAAATAAGAATGGTGGAAACAGACAAAGTCTTTCTTTAAAGGCTATGGGCACGATGTGTCAAATCAATCCAAGAAAAGAATCTGATTTTGTCTAAAGAACTGGGTATATCAAAGTAGGAAGAGGTGAGATGAGTTCTTTCTTGCAAGAAATCACACAGGACTGTGTTTTGGTATTGATAAAACAAAATTGTCCTCCTTGCACCTTTATATGGGAGAATGGTAAGACACTTCATATTTAAATTATTAAAAGCCTGGAATGTTTGTGCATTATAAGATCTAGTTTGCAAAAAAAAAAAAAAAAAAGTTTCACATTAAAAATGCTAATTATCATAAAAATGGTTTCAGCCCACATTTATAAATTCTATAACATGTTATTATTAAATGAGAATGCACTCTTCAAAAAATACTATTCCTAGATTCTGAGTGAAGTATGACATACAAAACACTACTCTGAAATGGCTCTGATTCTGTGATTGTTACCAAAAAAATTGGGAGAGATTATTTCCATCATCCATCCTCATTAGGAGTTTCATCACTGTGATTTAAACAAGTGCTGGATGATGAAAAAAAAAAAAAAAAAAACAGTACATTCACTTCAGCAGAAAATATATGAGGTGAAAGAAATTGTGGTTTTGGGCAAATCCGACTATGAATATGTGTAATTATATATTTCAATTGCCCGTGTTCACCAGGCAGATTTCGACCTGAAAAAGTCGAAAAACTAAGATTCCTAACAGAAAAGCCCTGCCATCTGCATAGAGGAAGGGATTATGAATTCTGAATAAGAAGTTATTCCTTTGATTTCGTTCTTAACCAATGTAATAAAAATAATTATTGGCAATCAGTTACACTATTTAAGCTAACGAATTGCTAATATTTTTTCATACATCATCAAAATAACCTTTATAGCACATATTTCAAACAAAACATAAGCACAAGCTGACGATACAATGAACAAATTAAAACAAAATATATATCATGCTTTAGTGAGCCATAATGATAATAAATAATAATAATTAATTTGACCAAACACGGGTACACAAAACACTGATGTCAAATATACTACTTACCAAAAGAAAGCGATAGTCTGCTGCTTCTCTTACGGTTACGGGTAGTACTATCTTCCTTCCGATTTTGCGCTTCTATTCTACTTGAAACTCTCATATCGACCTTTAGGATCTCATTGAGAAAATGCAAGTTCAATTACGAAAAAATAAATCAAATAAATAATCCACTCCATACGAAATGAAATTCCTACAAATTAAACATTCCCATTAGTATTATGAGAGTAAAATCATCTATACAAAACACTACTGAAATGCCACTCGTGGCAAAATTGAACTACTTCCTGATATTAGAAACAAAATCGGCGAACTTCATAATTGTTACTTATAGAATAACTATACAAAATTTCTTTTCACTATTTCAAGAAACCTAGCTGAACAGGAACACCCAGCCTCCAATGGTTAAACTCGATCTGTGTGTATGCGCGAGTGAGCACGAGTGTGTATGTTTGTGAGAGAGAGAGTAATGCTACCAATTCATACAGAGAAGCATCAAATCGCCAGCTTGTCCATCCACTGCCTCTGAACTTTTTTTTTCAGGCAAGCAAATAAAGTCATAAGATTTTGTTGGTGTTTTTTTTTTTTCTCTCTTTAATTATTATTTTATTAAAGAAAAAAATTATGGATGTCTTGATACAGAAACGCGTGTACTCACCTTTCTCCCCATGCTTTTATTTGAAGAGGAAACAAAGTTCCTATACCTCTTACTTTAAAAAAAAAAAAAAAAATGAATTAATAAATCTGCTAACGTTAGCCTTTTTATTTCGCAAACTGTTTTAGTCCTGACTTTTGGAGAGGACCTCTCACGAAAGTTTAGAGTTTTCTTAAAGAGATGATGTTTCCTTGCAGAATTAAAAACCGCAAGTAGATGGTTTATAGTTCTCTTAAAAAAAAAAAAAAAAAAAAAAAAAAAAAAAAAAACTTACCTTTGCTGAAAAGCGATTAACTCTGGGATTGGCTCAAAAAATTCACGGGAAAAAAGTTCTAAGTCAGTGATGATTAAAATGGAACCTATAATATAATGTTTTCTTGTTCTTTTCTCTTCTTCATATTGCATTCAATGCTATAGTAAAAAAAAAAAAAAAGATATATATTATTATTATTATTATTATTATTATTATTATTATTATTATTATTAAACAAGACCTCATGGAGTCAAAGACTCATAGAGAGAGAGAGAGAGAGAGAGAGAGAGAGAGAGAGTGTGTGTTTTTATTATTTTCTTTTCTGTCTGAAAGAAGTGTCCGTAGTTGCGGACATTCATGCATTTGACTATTTCCCATTTTTCCTTGCTTGTTAGGTTCACTGGCTTGTCACGGCCAAGTAACTTGGCTTATTTTGAAATGTAAGTAATGCTCCGATAGGGTAGTTCCTGGACCCCACATCCTGAAAATGGCCCCCCCAGACCAGGATTTTTGGCGGGTCCCCCTACCTGTCGCTCAGGTTAAGGACAACGCATTGCTCTACAGTCTACAAGGTTTAGGATCAATTAGTTTAAATGATAACACAAAAGTAATATTTATTTTAAAAAATACCAATATACATGTATACATAATACAAACTAATAATAATATTCAAAATTACTTCAAAGTATATTTTCTAACTTTTGTCGACGCAAATTTATCAATGATGTCAGTAAAATCAACTCGCTTAACCAAATCATTTTCGATGCACAAAATTGCTAGGTGATTAAGTCGTTCTTGGCTACTTGTGCTTCTTTGCCATGTTTTCAATGAATTGGCCAGTCTGCTGAATGATCTCTCATGTGGAGAGAGAGTAACCGGTATTGTGCAAAATAGTTTAATGGCGAATAGTTTATGGTTTTTGTCATAAATTGCGATCAGAAGTCTCATCGTACTTGTTTCTATGCCAAAAATCTTATGAACACTTTTAAGGTGAAGAATTTCATTCCGTAACTCTTCTGCCAGATCTTTTTCATACATATTCACAAGTTTTGCTGCTTTTACGATAAGTTGACCATCGTCCAAGTTCTGGAAATTTAAGATAGATGAGAATAATTCACATATATTATCTGCTCCTTCAAACCTTGTTTTCAAATCATTCATAACGAATTCCAATACTGGATAAATTACGAAAGGTTAGAAATCTTTTTCAGGTTCTACAGTAGTTTTACGATTTTCGCAAAATTGAGGTTGCACACCGATTGTTTCAGCAACTACTTTTGCTTCTTGGACAACACTTTCCCACTAGTCACATAAGTGTTGTATCTCTTGCACTAATTCTCTAATAAGTGCGGACTCGACCTCAAGAGATATTCCTTTACTTTGTATAATAATGCTCTTATTGTCAATAATTGCTAGTATTTTGTGCCAAAACATTTTTATTAGCATACCTTTATAAGATCTGAAATATTCTTCCAAGACTTTAATTGTGTTTAACGTTGAAGGAGTTAATCTGTGTCCATCTCTCCGAGAATGACATCTAACACAGCAAGTATTTTCCGGGATAATGTTTAACAATTGGGCGCACAGCTTGAATTATTTCACTCTACCTTGTTTCTGAAAGAATTTGAAGAGATAGTAGTATGTTTTTTTTTTTTTTTCAGTACTTCCCAGCGTACAGGAGTGTCAGCAAAGAAAGAACAGAAGCTCTCTATATTCCCAAACGTTATAACATCTGGGTTGATTATGACAGCATTGAATCCTACGCGATTTAGTGAATGTGCCCCGCAGGGAAAGAATAAGGCACATTTGTTCTTTTGTAAAATGCGAGTTTTACGCAGCTTATTTTTCCACGCATATTTGCAACATTGTCGTAGCCTTGTGAACGGCAATCTTCGAGAGGTATACTGTTTTTTTCCAGAGTTGCAAGTATTTCTTCAGTTATTTTTTCTCCCGTTTTTCCAGTAAAGTTCATGAATTCAAGGAAAAGTGCAGTTTAAAAATTTGGTTATGAATTGACGACCTCGCGATGCTTTCGATTCTCTCTCGGAATTAAGTTTCCTCTTCTGAGCTCGGACTTATGTTTTTATTTTGAATCAGACTGGGATTGGGATTTTATTTATTTTAACTAGAACGTCTTTACTTGCTTGAGAGTAATTTATTTAAATATTTTTAATATCTCAAATTTGTATTAAATATTTTATTTAAATATTTTTAATGTCCCAAATTTGTATGATCTGGGGAAAAAAAAGTTTCTTTCATACAAAAAAATCACAACTAAAAAAGCTTTATATTATCTTTTCCTTACTAACTAGCAAAATTTTAATTCAAATAAGACAAATTCTTCTCAAATAAAGAAATTTGTAGAAAAATTTCAGTTTCTTGAGATCAACTTAACCAACCTGTGTAGCTCGGTGGATGTGGCGTTTGCACACCACCGCGCTTGGCAGCACGAAGGAAGTCTTGGTTTCGAGTCTAGTCGGCGACTAGAGGAAATTTTTCTAAGCCTTTTTTCGACCGGTTCCCGAGTTAGTCGATCTCTGGCACGGGCAAGCAGGTTTTTCCTCCCGGAAACTCGGGTTTTTCGTCCTGTAAACTCAAGAAAATCGACCGTAGACCCCACATTATTTCAGACATTAAATATATTGTGTTAGGGTTAGTGACCACGAGATGGCGGCACATTTGAGCCGTCTCTCTTCACTGCGTACCGCTTAATTAGTGATAGCCTTGGGCCATCTGTCTCTGATTGGGTACCAGTGGAGATTGAACTGCCCACTCAGTCTCCAAAAGTTAGATAGGGCTAAATGGCCTCGCCTACTCCCGTATATACGGGAATAAAAAGGCGTTAGCTGATTTTTTTTTTTTAACTATCAAATAAAGCTTTCTCTACGATAAGGAGCCAAGAGGCTAATTTTCCGGCGGCGTAAATTAAGTTAAGGGGATAATACATCCCTGATTATTTTAAAGCCGGATACCAAACTCGGAGATCGGCGTTTTATATTTGAAAAATCAAGCGATTTTTTCCAAAAACAAATTCGTTATTAATTCTTTTGGGAATACACGTTCCTTCATATGATGAAAACAAGCTGAAAGGCAGTATCTTTTAAATAATGCAGAAAACTATTTTTGTCTGCTGTTTAGGTTTCTTTTCTTATTGTCCCTCACAGAAGTTTTTGCAAATGGAAAAAAAAAGAAGACTAAAAGAATTTCATCAATGTAGCAGCTAACACTGAACCTAAAACTTTCTTGCATATGCCGAACAAGCATGACAGTTAACACAAGACTACACAGACACCCCAATTTCTCTATACAGAGTGACCACAAAGTTAGTTATCCTGGTGTGAAATTAGTAAATCAAATCATTTAATATGTATTCTAATTCCCTGCTAAAAGTGAAGGTTTTTCTTCAATCATAACACTATACTTCGTTTCCAGTAATCCCAATATGTATGAGAGACTAAATTGAAGTGCCTATTTAACTCATTGGAAGTGGAAAGTGCCGTCTACGATACTAGACCTCTCAAAAAGAGAGCGTCGTAAGTTCTATTCTAGTCGCCAACTAGAGGAATTTTTTACTAAGCTATTTTTTTTCGACTGGTTCCTGAGTTTTTCTGGCAGGAGAAATCAGGTAAACTCAAGAAAAACCGAACATAGAACCTATACTATATTCAGTCAGACAGTAAGCACATTGTTAGGATTGGGGACTACGAGATGGTGGCACTTCCGACACACATCACTTCACTGGATACCATGAATAATTAGTGATAGTCTTGGGCCAGCTATCACCAGTGGAGATTGAACTGATCCCTCAGTCTTCAAAAAGTTAAATAGGGCTAAAACACGGCCTCGTCTATTTTCTATAGGGAATAAAAGGCATTTGCTGATTTTTTTTGTTGTTGTTGTTGTTTGGAGATTTAAAAAAATGACAGAACAGGTTTCTCGAATACAATTAAGGAACAAAGAGAAAAATCGCTATAACTCAGGGAAAAAAGAAACATGAAAGTTCAGCTACATAAAAAGTGACGCTCGCTCACTCTGGTTTTCATATACAAATGAGTGGCCCAGTCATTGGCATATGCAAATGAGCCACACGTAAAATCGTACGTTTTGGAGTGGTTTTCCCTTTGGTATCTAGAATGAGACCACTCCATACACGAAAGGAAAAGATCATAGACCATGGAACCGATTCCAACAATCACAGAGTATCCCAGAGATACGGTAAGTTAGTCTACAACTGTAGTGGGTGGCAATGTCTCCAATTATCTGCATATTCAAAGAGGAGTGCTGTCCTGAATCAGTTATGACCTGACCTCCCGTCGATACAAGAACATTAGTATCACTTCCAGTGTGCGCTGACGGCTTGACAAAGTGGTCTGTATGATAAGCTGTAAGTCAGTAGCCTGCATGCCCCCTATCCCCCACACAAGAGATGAGAATACTTGAAATAGTCAGGCTCCACGTTAGATACAAGTGTAGATCCAAGACCAACGAAGATCGGTATTATTTACAGACAAGTACCAATTGTTCAACAAAGCAATACCTGGCATGCTCTGTTCTGGAGAGAACCGGGGACATGTTATTTATCATCCCTCTAATATCCGTGAAAGGGGCACTTAGTAGTGTGATGGTTTGGGGAAGCATCTGATTGGGTTGACTCATCGACCTGTATGTACTTTCTTGAACCGTGAATGATGCAACTTATAAAGAAGAAATCCTGGATTACTATATTCGTCTGCACGTGTGTGCGATAGGGGAGGCATTTATCCTAAAAGACGATAATGCTCATTCATCGGTAGAAGCTCGTAGACCAGTATCTTCAAGAAGAGACTATTGTATGCATGAACTGGCCAGCAAGGTCTCCTGACCTTAAACTTATTGAGCATATCTGAGATGATCCAGGAATGTGTCGCTGCTCTCAACCCAACTCCAAAACCTTGAATGGCTTAAGAGAGCTTGAAGGAGCAATGGTTGTTATTACCATTTGAGCACCTGGACACCATTTTAAACAGTATGAAATATCTTTGTCAGCACTGTATTGCTGTCAGGGGTTGAGCATTCCTTATAAAGACACTTTAATAATCACATTTTGATCTCTTGTCTTTCACTATCGTCTTGTTTTCCATTTGTTACTGAATTAAACAATTTATTTACAATTTTTGTGGCAGTTTCTTTCACATCTCATATCATTGTGCTTTTCCCTAAATAGATTAAAACCCATCACACAGTTTTTGAGTTAGTGATTTTTCTCTTTGTTCCTTAATTTATGGAAACCAGTATAGATAAAAAAAGGGGGGATAGATGGTTGTTAGTTTAGTACTACAGCCAAAACAGCTATGGCTATTGTGTTACACATGTTAACTGCATGTTCTTCAAGCTGGTTTACCTGTTTTGTGGGATGAAAAACCCCAAATTTTTCATTCTGTTGTTGGGAGGAAAAACTATTCAACCTCCCCCACCCCATATGAGGCTAGCTACTCACTTCCATTTGAAAAATCTTTATAAAGGCATCGTGGATGTTCTGACCCATGTTTTTCCAACCAAAAGGTATATTTTATGAACCATCCATCTATGAAGCTAGTAGAATCTATGAAGGATAATCTATTCTACTGTTTTAATAATCTGTCCGAAAATCGTTGGTATAAGTTTCAGATGAATGAATTAATATGAATAATATATCTATACTGCTGGGAATGGAGCTGGAGGAACATAGCGTTTCCGTGAAGATTCATAAGACAAAAATAGGCGATTGTGAAGTGATGCTAATGATAGTTGAGGAAAATCACTGATACATTTTCCCGATGCTTTTACATGTGTGGGAAAAATTATCAGTGATTCTGAAGCAATATGGTGTGAAATGAGGCTCAACTATCTTAGTCAATATGTAACGGCCAGCTACATCACATTCAAGGGTTTTAGATGTAATCATTGCGTCAAAGTGTGTTGTAAATGAAATGTGCGTACTGCTAAAGTGTGCTAAAAGTCACTTAATCATCTAGGTGATGGGTAACCATTCGAAAGATTCTGTGGGAAGATGATATATGTATGTAAATGTAGGCCAAGTGATTATGGAAACCTCAGAAGGTAAATTAGTTGAAAAGTAGATTTTGCCACTTAGGATTGGTTATAGTTTACATAATAGCAGCAATATCCCGATTTCTTCGAAAAGTTGCATAAAATAATGTTTACAAATTGAATTGTGAGATTAATCACGTAATCAGAAGGAAAGCAATGTGGAGTATATATACCATAAGATCAACACAAAGCCTAACTCAGCAAAGAACCACCGCAATCGTTGCTTTAAATTATGACTTAAAAGAAAAAATCATTACAAGAGCCTGATAATGAGAATGAAGACAGAGGATATAGTGTAGTATATAATGGGCAATTCGTCAAGTTGTTTCGTGCTGAGGAAGTGAGAAATCACAAAAAATTTGAATGAGGATGAAATTATTTAGAGCTTCTGCCACTAATGGCTCAACAAAAAGTTAAGCAAGTTTTAGCGCGATTAGTAGTTGGAAGGGGAAAAATCGTTCGATGCTGTTGGCACACTCTCCGTTGATGAGTCTTTGGACTCCCTGGAGGTGTCACATAATAATAATGTATAATGTATAAATAATAATATGAGGATTAAGTTAACCAAGTGTGAATAAGACAATAGCGCTTGATATATCACCGCTAGTCTCAAGGAAAAGTTCCAGGAATCTAATGGCATTTTTTGACGCTTTTCTTTAAAGAAAATGATACAAAAGGGGAAGGTCCCAAAAGAAAAAAAGGCCAAAATAATTTGACTGTACAAAAGATTGGCAAGCCTGGGCATTTTGGATTATGTTACTGGGGAGGTTGCTGGGATCTACTGCTATGGTCCAGGACCGGATTGATAACAGAACTCGCATGGATTTCATAATAGAAAGTGATATTGTGCAGCCCTGTAGAAACGATGTTAGCATCCATAGCGTTAGGCCACTTAAAGAATGACGTTCTCAGTTCGATTCTAGTTGCTGATAAGTGGAACTTTTTTGTAAGATTTCTTCGACAGTTTCTTGAGTTGGTCGATCTCCAGAGGAGGCAAATATGGCTTTTCTCCTGGAAAGTAAGTTTTTTGATCCTACAAATATGAAATAAATGAGTTCAGTTATTTCATATTTTATGAGATAATGGCTTATTGCATAAGATCCTCAACAACCAGCTTCTTCACAACAAATACCCATCAGTTAATTAGTGATCCGTTAATTAGTACGGATTCCGCCATTCCAGTTCTACATCACACCCATCACTAAGGTTACTCACCTTTAGATACAGATCAGCGAAAGTTATGAAGAAATTTATGTAGTCGATGTTGGTATCTAAAAGGCATGTGATCATGTTTTGCACTGAGGTCTTCTCAACAAGCGACCATATCATTGTCCCTTTCCTGCTGTTTGTGATTGGATCCCCAGTTTGTTCCCTGGTTAATCACTGCATCATGGTGGACAGCTTACTCTCATCTTCTCATGAGATTTTTTTATCAACCTCGGTATGTCCTTGTGTTCTGAAATTTTACACATGCTCTTCCTCCCATTCACCAAGGATATTCTCTCTATTCAAATTCGATTCGTAGTTTTTCTGATGAGAGTCCTCTGTTCTTCTTCATTCGATAAATATTGTACGAACTCATAATTAAAGCTTCACGAGC
The DNA here is from genome assembly GCF_054136105.1 of Typopeltis vanoorti. Lineage (NCBI taxonomy): Eukaryota > Metazoa > Arthropoda > Arachnida > Uropygi > Thelyphonidae > Typopeltis > Typopeltis vanoorti. Next base: position 77,415,132 of record NC_143562.1, on the reverse strand, counting down.
TTCCATAACTAATGTCTTAAACACCAATCTCTTCACCATTCTCAAGTGGGGAGAAGATCATCTAGTGAATTTCGATACCATTTAACAACGGTTTTGTTATTAGCCTGAAGAAATAGCTTACTTCACTCCCACTTAAATTTTGATAATGTTCTGATTTCCAGTCGAGTTTTTCACTTTTTGGACTTGCTATCACACCTAGGTCATACTGGTACAAACGCATTACATTCATTTCATCCTCAGCCTCCAAGTTTTCTGGAGGCTGGGGAGTTTATGAATGCAGTAATGAGGGCTAACATTTTATAAATTTTAAATCTGACCAATCTTAGAATATTGTTCTCACATTTGGGGATGGTTCACTCAAAACTTCACTAAGTATTCTTGGTTGCATACAGAAGAGGACGATATGCATAATAGGTTATTCTTTCCCTCAGATTCGGCCTCGAAATATTTTCCACTTTCCTCTGATCATGTAAGCACATGACCAGACACTAGTCAACATCTATATACAGTTCAACTCAAAACATATGGAATCATCATCTCATCTTTTCCTTCATTCCATCTATCTCTGTTCTTCTCTAGAACAATCTTCTTCATACTGTTTACCCAATGAACACAACTGCGTAGCTTCAAGTAATATATTAATAGGTTTCTCCCTCCTCTCCTTAGCCATTTATTTACACATGGATAAGTGGTCAAGGTATTGTGACCTTTGTCACAAGAGAACAGGAGTCACTTGTTGGGTACTGCAAAGATGTGTTTCAGGCCTGCATGGTTTAACTTAATGTTAAAGGTATTGAATTTGATAATGATATTATAGTCAATCATTAAAAACGTGCATTTTGTAATGGTATTCATGTATAGTGACATTAATTATCAAAACAACTGAAACTAAAGCCCTTCCCCCTCCACCTTTTTTCTTTTAAATATGAGCTGCAGACATAATTTTGTTTGCCCTAATTTTGTCATCAAAATGGCCCAGTATATCGTGGTGGGAAAAAAAAAGAACAAACATTTCATATGGATTAATCAATGAAAACTGAACTATAGTGAAGATCTTCAAGAGTGTTGAATTTAAATTGTCTATGATCGCTTCTTTACTTGATGGTTATGAAAATGACATTTTGTTTTGTTTTGCTTTGTCTAATTTTGTCACTTAAAAATTACTTGAAACTAAAAGTGAAATGACTCAATAAATTTTGTTATTTATTTTTAGTAACAAATTCAAAAGTCTGGTTAATTTCGAAGGAATTATTACTATCAGTACGAATCCTTTTGCCAAAAAAGAAAAAAATAATGTGATAAAATACTGGGTGAATTATGTTTACATATTGTTGTCCTAGTAAAATAAAATCTCCCAATTCCTTTTATTTCCAAAGGGAGTAACTAGGGATCATTAAGACTTAGGTAACTTTCTTAAAGCTCATCGTACGAGTTGTAGGTAAAGGAGCGTTTGCTCTCATGGTGCTTGGCTGCCCAAAGAAAGACCAGAGTTCAAATCTACTCTCCGACTACAAGAACTTCTGACATGCCTTTCTTCAACCGGTTCCTGAGTTAGTGGGTTTTTCTCACGGAAACTCAGGTATTTCTTCTCATAAGAATCATTTGTGAAATCTACATCATTACAGACTAAAATATTATGTTAGGGTTAGAGATCACAATATGGCAGCAAATCTCTGCATCTATTCACTGGATTCATTTTTAATTAGTGTTAGTCTTGGACCATTTATTTCTGATTGGCTACCCATGGAGACTGACTGCCTCCTCAGTCTCCAAAAGTTAGATAAGTTAAACCGGCCTCGTCTAGTCCCTAAGAGACTTTCAGAGTGAAAGGTACTTTCCTTCCTTAGGCACTTTTGGAGGGAAACTGTTATTACTCTAAGCCATCAAAAACATACGAGCACCAACTATCCGTATGACTTCAGAACCATCAAGTTAGAGAGCGTGGCAAACTATTGCTGCTATATCGTAGTCCTGAAGGAATTCTAACAAAAAAATATATTATTGTCTGGTAGTGGGAGTTATGGACTACAATCCATTTTCTTCAGTTTCATGATTAACTAACAGAGTTTTCAAGATTAAAAGCTTTAATTTGCAACAAAGATCGACCAACTTAGGAGGCATTGCATTATATATTTAGCACCTCTATACCCCAATTGGAAGAACGACGGTACATTGCGCCCTTCTACTGGAAAAGAACTGAAAGAAGTTTTATATAGACTTTTTCAATAAAGGGTGGGTTAGCAAATCGCTTACGGGGGGAAGGGTTTTTTTCTCCCGGAAACTCGGATTTTTTATCCTGTTTATACAAGAAATAGGCGATGAGAACACATGCAATTTACAGACACTATATACGAGCATGGTCTGAAAAGTTCTCGGCCTAGACCATAGATGACAAAACTATCGGCAAGATTTTTTTTTCCAAGGTACATCTGTCATAAGCATCTATGTGAAATTGCAAGTGGGGTGCTTTATACAACTGCCTGAAGCACGAGTGTTGTCTTTATCTCTTGAAATGGATAAAATTGAGAATCGTGCGATTTTAAAATTCTTTGTGGAAGAAGGTTTAACGCCAAAAGAAATTCCTTCAAAGTTCATAAAAGTTTGTGGGCACTCTTTTCATTCGTTTTTGACAATTAAGAAATGGGCTGCCGAGTTTAAACGTGGCCGTACCAGCTTTGAAGATGATCCACGTGAAGACGTCCAAAAAGTGTAACAACACCAGAAATCATTGATCAAGTGCACGATATGGTATTGGATGACAGACGAGTCAAAGTGCGTGAAATTGCCGAGACTATAGCAAAGAACCTGTAGGATATATCTTGCATGAAGAATTGCAAATGAAAAAGCTTTGTGCAAGATGCGTGTGTGCTTGCTGAGAGCAGATCAAAAACTCACTTGCATGAAAAATCTGTGAACAGTGATTGCAGCGTTTTAACAAGAATAAAACTGATTTTGTTCATCGACTTATTACTATAGATGAGATTTGGATTCACCAGTATACACCAGAATCCAAACAGCAGTCAAAACAAGGGACAGAAGCCGGTTGTTCAGCTCCAAAGAAGACAAGATCGATTCCGTCAGCAGGAAAGCTTATGGCATCGGTCTTTTGGGATGTTAAAGGCGTTTTTTTTATTAATTATCTTGAAAAGGATAAAACAATAACTGAGATATATTATTCCAATCTTTTAACCAGACTAGACGAAAAAATTCGTAAGAAAAGACACAGTTTACAGAAGAAAAAAATTATCTATCATCAGGACATTGCACCTGCCCACAAAGGCGTTTTGGCAATGGGAAAATTAAGGGATCTGCACTATGAATTGTTGGAATATCCACCCTATTCTCCACATTTGGCTCCCTCTGACTTCTATCTCTTCTGCAAACTAAAACTCTTCCTCATTGGTCAGTGTTTTTCTTCGAATCTATAGGCGAGTGCTGCAGTAGAGGGGCATTTTGCAGATCTTACTGATAACAACTACAGCGATGGGATAATGGTGCTGGAGCATCGCTGGAATAATAGGCCGAGAACTTTTCAGTCCACCCTCGTGTGTGTGTGTATATATATATATATATATATATATATACTAGTGGTGGTGGTGGTTGTAGTGGCGGTAGACGGCGCTGTATGTTCATGATAATAGTGTCGAGTAGTTGAAGGATTAATTAAGAGACAGCAGTTGTAGTGAGGTGGTGTACCCACCCACGATGAGTGCTCGACTCCTTGAAGTTGTCCCGTAATAATAGTAATATTATTACTATTATTACGTTATAATGCGTTTTCCCCCTTTGTGTCACTGCAAATGATACTGAGATTGAAACGAAAATTAAAAGTGCTTGATATATTTTTTGTAAGCATTTCTAGTCTAATTTCAATAAAATGCTTTCATCAGGAATAATTTGCTTGCGAAAGGACAAAACTAATATAATGCTTATGCATTTTGTGAAAGTCATCATCATCATCAAATTCCTGAAATGTACCCTATATAGGTGTACAGGGTATGACAATTCTAGATGAAAAACTTACATCATTACTAACTTCCTATCAACAATTTTCCTCCAAATCAATCGGTTATATGTCAAGACTCCAACATCAACAGATCTTATATTTCTGTTTTCTAATTCACATTTTACTGAATCAATACACCTAAATCTTGGTCTTCATCTGGGTGTTTTTCCTGCAAACCTGAGAGAGAATACTTATTTTGCTAATCTTTATTCTTCCATTATGTTTAAATGACCATACTACCTGATATTAGCTCCAATAACACATTCCTGAATGCTAACAATGTCAAGAAAAAAAAATCAGCTAACGCCTTTTGATTCCCGTATATAGGGAGTAGGCGAGGGATTTAGCTCTATCTAACTTTTGGAGACTGAGTGGGCAGTTCAATCTCCACTGGCACCCAATCAGAGATAGCTTGCCCAAGGCTATCACTAAATAAGCGGCACGCAGTGAAGAGAGACGGCTCAACAAGTGCCGCCATCTCGTATTCCTAACCCTAACACTCGTATTTAATGTCTGAAATAATGTGGGTTCTAAGGTTGATTTTCTTGAGTTTACGGGACGAAAAACCCGAGTTTTCGGGAGAAAAAACCAGCTTGCCAGTGCCAGAGGTGGACTAAACTCTGGAATCGGTCGAAAAAAGGCTTAGAAAAATTTCTTCTAGCCGCCGACTAGATTCGAAACCAAGAAGTCTTCCTTCGTGCGATCAAGCGCCATGGTCTGCAAACGCCACATCCACTGAGCTACACAGGCTCTCGTTCTCTCCTAATATTCTTATTTTTAATATGATACTGCTATTGATGTCACCTGTTCGCGCCACTAATCTTTCTCAGAATTCTCATATCTGTGGTCTCCAGTCTTTGATCAAGTGTTTTAATTCTAAATCAGCTCTCAAATCCATAAATTAAAAATTGATTTGAAAACTGTTTTATACAGCTAACTTATATAAAAAAAATCAGCTAACGCCTATGTTGTTCCCGTATAGGGAGTGGGCGGGGCCGTTTACTCTATCTAACTTTGGGAGACTGAGTGAGCAGTTCAATCTCCACTGGTAGCCAATCAGAGAGATAGCTGGCCCAAGGCTATCACTGATTCATCGGTACGCAGTGAAGAAGGCGGCAAGCTAGTGCCGCCATCTCGTGGTCTCTAACCCTAACACAATATTTTTAATGTCTGAAAATAGTGTGGGTTGTACGGTCGATTTTCTTGAGTTTACGGGACGAAAAACCCGAGGTTCTAGGAGAAAAAACCCGCTAGCCCGTGTCAGAGATCGATTAACTCGGGAACCGGCCGAAAAAAGGCTTAGAAAAAGTTCCTCTAGTCGGCGACTAGATTTGAACCACCAAATCCTTTCTTCGTGCGGTCAAGCGCTGTAGAGTGCAAACGCCACTTCTACTGAGTTACACAGGCTCTCAGCTAATTTATATGGAATAAAAAAGAATTTAGTTTTTAACTAAATTCTTTTTTATTCCATATAAATTATTCAACAAAATTGGTCAAGCTAGTATGGTAGGATGTCAGCTTGACTAATTTTCCTTTCCATATTTAATTTGACATCTTCAGTAAAAATTGTGCCTAAGTAGCTGAAATGTTTTACTTGTTTTATAGGTTCTCCATTCACGATGCAGTTGATATTTTCATTGTCGTTGTTTTGTTATTGCTGATTTTCTTTCCACATTTATTACAACAGTTATTCAGTTTAGTCCAGAAACCGTGCAGACTTGTACTGGATTTATTTAAAAGTATAACATCATCAGCATAAAGTAAAGAGCTGACATTAACATCTCCAATTTTGATATCAGGTTTAATACCATTTACCGTCACAATGTGATCCATATAGATCAACGATAACCCTACAACCAAAAATCGCATGGAGTAATGTCAGGGGAGGGAGGTGGCCATGCAACCGGAAAGTAGCGACTAATCACTCTTTCTTCTGTGAAGTGATCCCCGTAGAAGATGCTGTACCGGTCGTGCAGTGTGAGGAGGTGCTCCATCCTGCAAAAAATGGTCTTCCTCAGACATTGTCATTACTGAAGTTGCGGAATGACAAACCTGTTCAGCATATCGCGATATTTGAGTGCTATAATGGAACAAGTTACTGGTCCTATTGGAGTGATGTCCTCAAAAAAAGAATGGCTCGATTATAAAATCGGCTGCGAAGCCACAACAAACGGTAATTTTCAGTGAATGTAATGAATTCCTGGAGCGCATGGTTTGATTCGGAAGCCTAAATTCCGCAATTTTGGATGTTTACAGTCCCATTCAGATAAAAATGCGACTCGTCTCCTCACAGAATTTTACACGACCAAGCATCATCGACAGTAAATCTAACCAGAAACATTAGAGGAAATGTCAGTTGCTTATCAAAATCAAATAAGGCATATGCAATTGTCATGCTACTGCACGGAAGTTGCTACTTTCAGCAATATTTTTCTCTGATCTGTCGACAATAGCGGTGGCATCTTCTCCAATTACCCGTGGTGGCATTGCTTTCCGTCCTCTGCCAGGTTGAACTTCCAAAGATCCTGTTTCTTCAAACTTCCGAATTAACGACTGAGGACCTTTACGCAAGTTCTGGCGAATTCTTAACTCAAGAAGACTGATTAATGCATTACACTCGTAAAGGTAAAATAATCTTACAAGTAACGCAATAAGGTAAAGTGAGGCGCGTGTCGACCACAACTATCAATAGCAATACGTTGTGTTTTCCCTTTACTTTATAGTTATGATGCCAGCAAAACAGGTGTTCAACTTTTTGTATTTTTATGTAAATTTTCGACTCCTGGGCTGCAACACCGCCATATTCTCCTATCTGCGACTTTTCCAACTCTTTTATTTTTTCACGGAACCCTTCTTCCTATATATTGATTAATGTTCCTACCAAATTGAGCAACATTGTGTTTGTTAGATCGAGTTACATAAGGATCTGAGTAGGGGAAGTTTAATTATGACCACCCTATATATCTAAACACTCAAAATAAAAAGCCTGAACAGATGAAACAATAACTAAACACCGAAAAATTATACAGAATATAGTGTACAAATTGTGTACAATCTAATTAGGTATTAATAATTTATGTGATCTAATTATCATATATCTATAGATATGTCCACTACTTCGAAAGAAATCAACAGACACCCCCCCCATGGGCAAGGTACATCTTACCAAGTAACGAGTCACGTGATTGTAGCAGGTAAATATTGGAGGAATATAATGCTCCCAAGTCGGTGCAACTGTGTCCGGTGAAATGCCTACAAGAAGGGAACTGAGAGAGTTTGAAAAAGGCATTGCGATAGGATGCCATATTGCAGGCCTATCTGTTCTGCAAACGGCTGATATATTTGGCCATTCCAAGTCAGTGACACCATACCGAGTTGGAAGCGCAGGGAATCACCTGCAAGTACTACCCCCAGTGGACGACCACATTCACCGAACGTGATTGTGGGGTGCTACGAAGGATCATATGTAAAAACCGCCATTCACTGGCTGATGTGTTGAATGCGGAATTCCGGGAGTCGACCAGAACTCGAATCTGCACAAAAACATTCAAAACCGAGGCTCACAACATGAGTTTCCATACGACCGCAATATACAATCCCCACATTATCCGAACCAGCATGCAGCGTCGTCTTCTGTGGGGAAAAAAGAGTGTGTACAGTGGGACGTGGAACCTGGGAAAGCTCTTATGGAACGACGAATCACAATATACTATCTACCGAGCAGATGAACGGGTGCGGATGTGGCGAATGCCCAATGAACATCTCTTACTAGAGTACGTAACCCCAGTTATGAAAGTTGGAGGTGGTGGTGTGATTGTATGGTCCTGTTTTTTTTTTCTGGTTTGACTTCGGACCTCTGTTTGTGATACCACGAACACTGAACTTCGAGAGATATCGGAACATTCTGAACAAAGCAATGTTTACTACTTTGTGACATTTCTACAGAAGTGACCATTGTCTCTTTCAGCAAGACAATGCACTTTGTCACAAGGCTGCTGTAACTGCGTGGTTTGTTGACATGAACGTCACCACACTTGACTGGTCTCCATAGAGCTCTGATCTCAACCCCGTTGAGCAACTTTGGGACGAAGTGGAGCGTCGGGTGAAGTCAAGGGACGTCCACCCCACGTCCTCATTACATACCTACAAGAACAATGATCCAAAATTCCCATTGATCGCTATCGTATTGTACGCGTGTGGAAAGTATATCCTGTAGGACTGTCACAGTCATCACAGCGAAAGGAGGTTCTGCATCTTATTAAGGTCGGCGCCATCGCTGTTTGTTTCTCACACTATGGTACGGGTTGACTTCTTCCAATTAGTGTATATCACTTACAATGTATACCCTACTCACAGCGCGCGTGTATTTTTTTCCCTAGTAACTAGTAAGGCAATCGTCCTTGGTCACACATACTGTATGTATTTTACATTTATTCTTATAAATTTTACCTTGTAAATTGTATCAGGAACATGATTTATTTATTACGAGACATACGTAACAAATAAATCATGTTCCCGAGACACGCGCATTGTCTCGCAGAATACTAATTTTGTATGAATTAGAACTGTCAGTTAAAACCTAGTCTGTTACCTTCATATCGCTTACCAATTGTATCCCTGAAGATACAGATAGCAAAAATCGGTGAAACTAGTAGGACGAAAAATTAAAACTCACTTGACTATTCATAAAAAGTGTTAGTTTTAAAAAAAAGGTACCTTTTGAATTTTTCAGCAATTAAAAAACGGGATACTTCTGGTACGCTCTACATAAAAATGGAATAACATATAATTATAATTACAGTACAAAGGATTGATGTGTGCATTATAATTATGTAGTATCAGTATTATCATTATTATTATATTTATATGAAGATTTATATTTCTTCCGAACGTGTTGGTTCTTTCAAGATGCACTCATAACAGTCAATATACCAAATGTCGAAGTGTGTTTTTGACATTTGAGTTATCTGCAGAAAATGCAATAATTTTCTCAGTCATTTGCTGTATCTACAAAATATCCAATATATGATTTACAAGAGTTCTGCTGTTTCTCCTGTTATGTTCTGAAAATCTACCACTTTAATCTGAATAACTTTATTCGGAATGAAGTACGTAACATGGAAAGGCACTAACTTCAGATCTCTGTGGGTTGATGTGTCTACTATAATTCACACATATTTGGCTTGTTTCAATTCAATTGCTATTTCTTGCATTGCGTAAGGTGTTAGGACATTCACTAAAATTGAATGGAACTTTGTTAGCCCACATGTAAATATCTTTTGAAACAAATTTCTCACTATTGCAGAGGTGCAGTCCATTGACCTCAAAGAATTTTTATGTAAATTATGTTTCGCTGCATGAAACGCAAACAAACCTTCTTGAGCTGCAAGACATTTACTTTCAATCAGTTAATTTCCCTTTTGAATTTTTTTGTGAAAAATGATGTATCATCTTGACTTGATCTGCGAGCAGCAGCTGCCAATTTATGCTTTTGCTTCGCCAAATGCTGTTTATATCAGAACGGCCTCCATGTTCACTTTAAAACCGAACGACATTGCAGCTTGTTTGGTGATTCGTCGTCTTTCAAGAAGGGATATTCTTCTTTTAACATGTTCATTGCCAATCAAGCGATATCGCGTGATGCGAGTTCTCACCAAACGGCCGATCACGCGTTTATCGCGTGGACGTCGCTATCTAAATAAAAAAATAAAAAAACTTTGGCCACTACACGAAATTCCAATTTTCAGCTTGGCAATGAAAGTGTTAAATCCCGAGTGAAACTACACTTCCTTTCGGCATGATAAAATCTGGATGAAATATCACCACTCAATATATACTCGTTTTAACTTTCACAATTACTAACAGACCGACATAAGAATCATAAAACAATGTTATGGTCGACAAAGTAACCTTGTCACCGCCCAGGTGCAGTTGCAGCATTTTCGTCCCATCGCAGAGAGAGAGAGGGGTGGGTGGGGGGGGGGGGGGGTGGGGGGGGGGGGGGGTGGGGGGGGGGGGGGGTGGGGGGGGGGGGGGGTGGGGGGGGGGGGGGGTGGGGGGGGGGGGGGGTGGGGGGGGGGGGGGGTGGGGGGGGGGGGGGGTGGGGGGGGGGGGGGGTGGGGGGGGGGGGGGGTGGGGGGGGGGGGGGGTGGGGGGGGGGGGGGGTGGGGGGGGGGGGGGGTGGGGGGGGGGGGGGGTGGGGGGGGGGGGGGGTGGGGGGGGGGGGGGGTGGGGGGGGGGGGGGGTGGGGGGGGGGGGGGGTGGGGGGGGGGGGGGGTGGGGGGGGGGGGGGGTGGGGGGGGGGGGGGGTGGGGGGGGGGGGGGGTGGGGGGGGGGGGGGGTGGGGGGGGGGGGGGGTGGGGGGGGGGGGGGGTGGGGGGGGGGGGGGGTGGGGGGGGGGGGGGGTGGGGGGGGGGGGGGGTGGGGGGGGGGGGGGGTGGGGGGGGGGGGGGGTGGGGGGGGGGGGGGGTGCTTACGTATTTTTGCTATCATATATGTGACATTCATTATCTTGATGCTCTACATTCACTAGAATATATATAATGGCTCATTTAATATGTTACCAATAGTTTAAGACTGTACCCATTATTTAGGAGTGGAAGAACTGTCTTCGAGTGTTCTGATGATGTTTCGCTTTTTAGCAGGATGATGCCATGTAGCAGATACGTATCTTCCAGTGCTGAACTTTTTTTTTGTTGCTGTTATTGTAGATTTGTGTGTGTGTGTGTGTGTGTGTGTGTGTGTGTGTGTGTGTGTGTGTGTGTGTGTGTGTGTGTGTGTGTGTGTGTGTGTGTGTGTGTGTGTGTGTGTTGTTCAACTTCCAGTATAAACACTGGATTTTGTGCTTTATGCGGTTAAGGAAGTCTGTGAAATTTTGAAGTGAATCTTTGGAGCCTGGTCAGATAGCGAAGTTGTCACTATGTACCATAGCCAAAGTCTGGGTTTAGTATGGTCTATTGAGGACAGTTTGTTCAAATGATTCCATGAAATATATTCACTAAATGCGGGGAAATAGACGCTTCCGTGACTTCATAGTAAAGTCTTAAAACGAAGAAGGCATTTTACAGACAGTGCTTAAAGAGTTTGACAGTGTCAGATGAAAAATATCTTTAAATGTTATGGCGCCTTCTCTTGGCATTAGTAAACAGGTTTTGACATAAAGACTTACAATGATATCTGTTGAATCCACAGTGACTTTGATTTTATTAATGAAGTCTTTGGAGTTTTGGTTTTATATAGGATACATATCATTTAAATTTTCTATTATTACTCACTTTTTCTTTCATTGTTCTATTACTAATCTACATCTAGATTCTAGATCTAGACAGTCTATCAAATAATCAAGACCCAATTACACTGTATACGCTATACATTGCATCAGCGATTACAGTGCAAATATAGCAAGAAACTATTATTAATCAATTTCCGAGCCTGACACACACACACACACACTATAGTATGGCACTATTTACATCAGTGGCGGCTCGTGGCTTGAAATCGTGAGGGGGGGGGGGGTTGCTGCAGCTTTCGAAATATACATACGCACAGTGTATACATGTTTGGATAAAATATCAAAATTATGGTAAAAATTAAAAAAAAAATTAAACATGAAAAAATATTGTTTATTATCGATAAAATTATACAGTTTAGTATAATTCAAAATTACTTAAAAATTCCGAGGTCATAATTGTCAATAATCCCAATAATGTTCTAAAATAAAAACTATAACAAATGTTATGTCTTTAATTGTAATGTCCAAATATTTAAAGAGACGGAGTAAACACGATAAGCACTACGAACACTCTACTACTACTGGCGTAAACTGCATATAACCAACAGTGCAACTGCATGACGAACAGTGCCGCATTGCGCTAATAGCTCGCATCTCACTATGACGTGAATATGCTTGCGCGCTAGCAATATGACACTGTGGTAAACACAGTGCTGCTAGCGTCCATCGCCCTTCCATATAAGCGTCCATCGCCATATAAGAGAATTGTATACGATTGTTGGTGATAAAATTAAATATTACAAGCAAATATAAATAAATTAATAAATATATTTATATATAAATATATTTATTAATTTATTTATATTTGCTTGTAATATAACTGCAGGTTATATTACAGGTAATATAACTAATATAACCCCAGTTACAAATAACTGGGGTTACTGCAGTTCCGCAGCGCCTATGCACGAGCGGCCCCTGATTTACACTCAGGTATACCTTAGCGCATACCTAAGGGTAAATTTTTATTTTATAATATATGTTTCATATACTCTGCCTATGAAAACTGTGTAATGAAAAGTATTCATTAAATGCTTTAAAGAAATCCAGACAGTTATTTTATATAATAACGATTTTCATACTTATCTAATTTTATATACAAACATCTGCAAGTTGTAAATAGCCCGTTTAGTGGTTTGAAAATTCTTGCAAGTAACTTTAAATTATCTAAATTAGTAGCAGAAATTTATTAATTTATTGATATTATGTAATGTGAAATGATTTCCACCAGAGATGATACAGAAATAAGTTTAGACTTTCAGGTTAAATAGCTGACCCGTTCTATAGTTCTTTAAATGAAATTGCTGATGATCCTTGATCAAATCAAATCAATCAGATATGATAGAGGCATATAAATTATTAAAATGGTTTTATAGGATTGATACTGATAACCTTTTTAAGACCAGTGAAGGAAGGGAGAGAACGAGGGGTCATCCCTGGAGATTGTGTAAGAGTGTTGTTAACAAGGGTGTTAGGACTAGATTTTTTGCTTGGAGGGTTGTAAATGGGTGGAATGCGTTGCCAGAGGTGGTTGTGAATGCTTCATCTGTGAATGAGTTTAAGGGAAGTATGACAGGTATTGTGTGAATAACGGTTAGTATGTCAATGTTGGGTGTCCCGCGATGAGTCTTTTGACTCCATGGAGGCACCTTGCATAATAATAATAATAATAATAATAATAATAATAAAATGATGCTAAGAATGTTTCCTTTCCATGGCTCTCTCTCTTCTCTAAACAAGTAAATAATAGCAGAGTAAATGTTTCTGTTGATCTTGACCTTGCTTCCCTAGAGAAATAGTTCCGGTAATAGCATACAAATGCTATTTAATTATAGCACTGGACACTAGCCAGCCGATATAAATGCTTTCTGTCTATCTCTCTGCTTAATTCTTCGTTGATTAGTTTGAGTCGCATTTTATAGTTTCTTTGCAAAACTACAACTAAAATAAAACAAAATATCCTCAATTTAAAAAAAAAAATAATATAACTGCAGAGAAGCGTAGTCTTAACATCTCCAACCATAAGGAATTTTATATTTCAAAGGGCTGAAAGTTTTGAGAAAGAAAATACTTTTCATTATTAAAAAAAAAAGAAAAAAAAAACAACAACACTTATTTGAAACTTTAGCAATCTGACGATCTGACGATCTCATTTTTATTTAAATATTTCATGAACCACTACCCTTACTGACGATATTTATACATGCTGAAAAACAACAACAACAAAAATGTATTCAAGCGTTGTTTTATGAATTAATGGACTGCCAACGCTATTATTATGTTTTTATTATTATACTATTCACCAATAAATATTAATAAACAGATATATTTTTGCATCTGTTTATAATATAAAGTTGATTATTAAATTAATCTTAAAAAATATCAATATACTTTTATGTATTGCTTTTATGAAAGTTTGTTCATAGCTCACGAAGCCTTTTGCATTGTTAGAAGTTATTATTATTATTATACGGTCTACTCAAGAATCACATAATTCGGAGTGAGGATGTAAGAAATGGGATGTAAGTAGCACTTAAGACAAATTTGTAGCTGATACGATTGGAACTCTAGGAGGCCGTCTGCTGGCTACTAAGGATTTGTTATAAATCTGGTGGAATTGGGGAATCACCCCCCCTCCCCCCATCCCACACACCAAACTAGAGAAAGGCAGAATGACTCTCTGAACTGAACTGGTTCACTAGATGCACTTAGCCAAAACGAATTGAATCCCAACTCACTCGCTCCCTTTAGATGACTTTACAGTATAGTCAGCCTCCGTAGCTCAGTCGGTATAGAGAAAGCCATTTGGTTGGACAGACACAGATTTGAATCCCATCTAGGATGTGAGAACCTTTATTAGGGCGTTTCATCTGAAGGTGAAGTAGCTGGTCTCATACGGAATTGGCAGGGTTTTCCCTACAGGAAAGTCGGGTGATTCATCCTGTATACAGGCAAGCCGGCCCCGTGCGCAAACCTAATTAGAGGTTTGCCCAATTAGGGGACGCAACCCATCTAGGACTGACGAGAAATTAATGCTGATTTTTTAATTTAATAATTTTTTTTTTAAATTTTCTGAAGCACAGCGAATGAACACATCATGAATGAAATGCAGCCAGGTTATTTTTTGTGCACTTCTTTCAAAGATTGCTAATGAACAACATTTTTACAATATTTCATTTACGTGTTAAGAAGTGTATAGTATTATGTTTTTATCCTTTGATTTACAGTTTTATCATTTAATGCAGGGGTACATCTTAGCTGGGCCCGGGAGCCATAATGACAATGATTAAATAAGAAGGTAAGGGGCCCAAAAAAAACTTTGTACCCCCTGATAAAATTGCTCTCAGACTTTGTACATTGCTCAGGGGGCCTTGATTTAATGTATGTATATTTGTGGTCAGTATAAACTACAATAGGAGCCTCCGTAGCTCAGTCGGTATAGACGAATCCCTTTGGTCGGAAAGACCTGGCTTCGATTCCCGTCCAAGACGTGAGAAACCTTTATCTGGTCTCTTTCGACTAAAGGAGAATTAGTCGGTCTCATACGGAGGTAGGGAGTTTTTTCACCAGGAAACCTGGGTTTTTGTACTCCAGAATCGGCAAACTGGCCCCATGAACACACGCATCTACAGACATACTGGGAGGCATAGTACCAACCACCTTATCCTAGAGTTCGCGGTTGTGAAGTCTACAGCTAAAGAACCTCAATGGTTCGTGAAGAAGCTTAAGACAAGACATAAACTATAATTCCATTGAGCCTCCGCAGCTCAGTCGGTATCGATGGCACACTTTTGCACGAAAGACCTGCGTTCGAATCCCATCTAAAAACATTTATATAGTACTCGAAAAACATTTATAAGAGCTGCTTTTCAATCGAATGAGTTACCAGTCTTATACGATAGCAGCGGTTGACTTTTCCTCCTTGAAACTCGACTCGACGTTTTCTTTACGTACGGAAAACACACGCAATTAATAGACATAATAGACTCATCTCAGAGCCCGAGGTTAACACCAACTCTGATTGTTGACCCAGGTAAACAATCAGTGATACCATGCTGAGATGGAAGCGTAGAGAGTCAACTGCAAGTGCTGGACCCCCATCCCACACACTCATCGAACGTGATCGTAGAGTGCTACGAAGGATAATATGCTAAAACCGCCATTCGTCTGACCGACACGTTGAATGCAGAACTTCGGGCATCTGAACCACCAATCTGCATAAATACATTCAGAACTGATGATCACAACATGGGTTTCCATGATAGGACAGTATTATGTAAGCCCCATATTACTCGAACCAACATGCAGTATCGTCGTCAGTGGTGCAAAGAGTACTGTACATTGGGACGTGGAAGCTTGGAAAACTGTGTTATGGAGCGATGAATCATGATACACCCTCTTCTGAGAAGATGGACGGATGTAGTGTGCCGAATGCCATATAAACGTCTATTATCAGAGTGGTGGCGGTGTAATGGTATGGTTCTGTTTTCCTGGTTTGGCCTCGGATGTCTGTTTGTGGTGCCACGAACCCAAGAGGTATCTGAACATTCTGGACAATGGAATGCTTCCTACTTTGTGATTTTTCTACAGAACTGAAAATTGTCTCTTTCAGCAAGGCAATGTTCCATATCATAAGGCTGCTGCGGTAACTGCATGGCTTGTGAACATGACATGAACGTCACCACGCTTGACTGGCCTGCCTCCATAGAGCCATGTTCTCAACCCCTGTTGAAAATCTGTGGGATGTGCTGAAGCGTCTACTGAGGCCAAGGGATGTCCATCCCACAACAGTCCAGGACCTACCAGAAAAATGGTCTAAAAATGCTATCGATCGCTATTGTACACTTGTGGAAAGTATGGCACGTAGGATTACTGCAGTAATCGCAGCAAAAGGAGGTCCTACATCTTATTAAGGTGGAATGGCTGTTCATTCCTCACACTGTAGTGTCCGTTGACTTCTTTCCAAGCAGTGTGTGTGTGTGTGTGTGTGTGTGTGTGTGTGTGTGATACCATCATGCTGAGATGGAAGCGTAGGGAGTCAAATGCAAGTGCTACCCGCAGTGGACCCCCATTCCACACACATCGAACGTGATCGTAGGGTGCTACGAAGGATATTATGCTAAAACCGCCATTTTCTGGCCGACACGTTGAATGTGGAGCGCTTTGGGCACCTGGACCACCAATCTGCACAAATTTGTGTGTGTGTGTGTGTGTGTGTGTGTGTGTGTGCGTGTAATACCAACACCTCCCGGAGTAGACTCATTATGGGAGGCAATAATAGTAAGGTGCACTCTAATAGAGATAATGTCTATCATACCTCGTCTTAAATTGGCTCAATTGTGAACCTCATTCGGCAAAACATTCCACTCACCAATCATCTTCCATGCAAAAAGGTTATGCCTCACTCTCTTATTCACCGCACTTTTATAAAACTTCCAAGCATCTCTTGTCTCTATCCGATTCTTTCCTTTAACCCTTTGAAAAATATCCTGGGTATTTATCTGAATAGCACATTTTAAATATGCAAAGTAATCACAGAAACTTGAAGGAAAGATCTTCTTTGTGTGTTTGTTAATAAAACTGTTAATAAAAAATAACATTTAAAAAAAATTGGCTTATATTAGTATCTTTTGACATACAAATGAAGTTCGAGCTGAAATGAAATTATTATTAATATTATTATTATTTCATGGCACCCCATAGAGTCCATCGCCAAGGGGCCTGCTGTCTTAATGTATTTTATTTGATAATTGTACTTATTCCGTGATGATTTGCCTATGAAAAAGTCCATGTAATGATTCCTCTCGTCATGATGGGAATCAAACTCAGGTCTTCTCAATGGAATTCGCCAATTGCGTTAATTAAAAAAAAATTATTCATGAAAAAATGAATTAATATTGCAACTAAATAATAAATGAGTTCCCTACAAGAATAATGTCATATTCAGCATTGGTACCACGCATACAATTTACTTAAAATTTATGAGATAAACAAAATATCAGTTACGACTAAAACTAATTATAATGGCAGAAGACTACAAATTAACAAAGCGCAATGAAACTAGCCAAAATGTCTCGAACGGTTCGACATCGCGCACGAATATATTATTATTATTATTATTATTATTCCTGATACCTCCAAGGAGTCCGAAGACTCATCACGGGAGGACACCTACAACTGTCTCTACACCTAACCTCTACTACGAATCATCTCCATCAACGCCATCTACCGCCCACCTCCAACACTACCACAACTAGTAATTTTTGTCTGTAAATTGCGTGTGTTCTGAAGGGCCGATTTGTATGTATGCGGGATGAAAAACCCTGCTACCTCCGTATGAGATCGGCTAACTCACCTTCGATTGAAATCGACCAGATAAAGATTCCTCCCGTCGCGACGAGAATCGAACTTAGGCCTATTCCAATCGAAGGGCGCAATGTACCGTCGTTCTTCCAATTGCGCTACGGAGGCGCTAAATATGCCAACATGGTTATTTAATAAATGCTTTTTAATGTCTTCTTTATTAATTTGATTAGTAAATTATTAATTAATTAATAGGGAAATCATGTGCATATCATTTGAATTTTTTTTAAACTTTATTTAGATTTTTTTGTGTGTAATAGTTTATTATTATTACAACAGTCGTAAAATTGTTCAGTTAATTTAAGCGAAATTTTGCAGACGACAGTTATGAAAACAATTACCTAGTGAATATTGATTATATAAATGGGCGTTATATTCATATTGGAAATATTGCTTTATCCTAAAAAAAAGTGAATGCTGGTTATATAAATGTGTATATCTTCTCATCAGAAATACTGCCTTTTCCATATGTAAGGAATACATTAACTGAGATGAATTTTATTTTGGAATTGACTGCTTCTGATCATATCACAGAATTCAAGTGAAAGAAGAAACAGGTTATTGCCAAAAAGACAAAAGCAAGTAAACAACTGCTTAAAGTAGATAAGAAAAGAAGAGAAGACGTAAATTTGATGTTATGGTAGAGCACAAAGGTAAATGAACAGTTTAGATAATACGAAAGCATAAATTTTATCTTATTTGTACAGGTGGTTGTACACACACACACACACACACACACATACACACACACACACTCACACACACACACACACACACACACATTTTGATTTAATCTAATATACTTTTAAATTATGACAGATATATCCTAAACACTAAGCAAATATGTGCATGGCGTAGTGTGCATAATAGTGCGCAGGTTGCACAATATGTAGAGATGATGGATAACTTGTAGTGTGGTGTAAATGGAGGATTAAGTCACAGATGTGTCACGTAATAATAATAATAGGTTACATTCTAGCTACCAACCAGAGGAACGTTTTTTAAACTTTTTTTTGGTGTGTGTGTGGGGGGGGGGGGATTTGTTTCAGTATATAGTAGATAAATGTGATAATAAATTGCTGCATTTTGACATTTTCAATTAAACATGATATAGAAATCCAGAAAACAACAACAAAAGAATATAAACCAACATGAATTTGAAAATGGCTATGTTGCCTATTTTTCTTTAGGAGTACCCTTTGTATAATGTCATTGACTTTTTACTCAATTTATTCAAGGCATTATTAATATTTTAGAGACAGATAATCGTAAAATATATGGAAGGAATAATTTTGGACGGACATACCTTTGTAGGATGTTCGAGGTTGTTTACTTTTGGAGCAGCATCAGGCGCATAACGATAAACATTTATATAACACTGTGGAAGTATGACCGAAAGGAAGTGGGGGAGGGGGGAAATATGGGATTCTAGACTTGTGGATAAAACAAAGTATGTGAATTAAAAATCGAGTTTTCAAGGATGGACTATAAATTCTTTGGGGAAAAAAGGAGAAAGAAAGAATATTTTTAGGGGAAGGCGAAGGATAGAATATGATGAATCAAGATTAGGGGTGGGAGTTACGTGGTGTGAGCCGTTTTGACTGAGTGTCGCCTTATAATAATAATAATAATAATAATAATAATAATAATAATAATAATAATAATTATTATTATTATTATTATTATTATTATTATTATTACTTGACACCTCTAAGAAGTCCGAGTACTCATGAGGGCACTTCACGACCTACCATCTGCATTAATTAATCCTTCATCTATACACCTACCACTATGAATTATCTACATACCCCGCCCCCTACTATTAGTACAGTATTTTTTTATCTGTAAATGGCATGTGTTCCTGGCCGATTTGCTAGTATTTTAGTATGTCCGATGAAAAACCCGAGTTTTAGAAAAAATAAAGAGTTTTTTTCTTTTTCTAAAAAAAAATATTCGAAAAAGAAAAGAAAGAAAAATGCTGCCTTCCACATCGGCTAACTCATATGCAATTGAAGCAATTCAAATAAATCCCTCTAGTATCGACGAAAATCGAAATCAGCCTTTGACGCCATGTCCAACTGTGTTACGGAAGCATTAAATGTAATAATTATGAGGTAATTAACTGTTTACAGATTTACTGAAATGGTCGGAATCAAGGGGTAGGGGAGAGGAATTGCTTAAAAAAATAAATTAAGATAAAGAGATAAGCGATCTTCGAGAATGCTAAAAGCAAGTATATTATTACATATTTGTGCACGTAATGGCGACTGCCCTTAATGTGTAAATTAAGTTATAATACAGCTTTTTTATTATTATTATTATTATTCAGACGCATGTTGGTTTATACGTTTTTGCTGCTGTTATCTAGCCGTATTTAACTTAAGCAAACATTTTAAGCCTACAGAAGAAACTCGGGTTTTTAATCCAACAATTCAGGAAAACTACTGTAGAACTCACACAGTAATCTTCACTAGGATTAGGAACAACGATATGGCGGCAGTTTTATGCTATATTTCTGTGTCTGTTTAGTCTGCATATGCTAGCCAAGAAACCGTATAGTGATGTCATCAAACAGCGATGAAAAAGTAGTGAATGGCTGTCATGTTCCAACATAAAAATGTGCACGAATTCACATGGAGAGAAGAGGCAAGGAATAAGAAAAGTCTCATCGACTATGTTATTGTTGATAGTGATGTTTTCTCCCCGGTGCAGGACACCAGAGTGTACAGAGGATTTGAAATTGGAAGCGATCACTATTTAGTCTTGAGCAGGATAAAATTGAATTTCATATTGAAAAGAATAACATGTAAGAAAGTTTTAAAGCGAATAAAAGTTGAGCAGCTCTCAGATGTGAACTGTAGACTAAAATACACAAAGATTATTGAAGAAAAAATGAAAGAGTTTGAGAAAAGGAATCAAACCTTTGAGCTTCAGTGGCAAACTTTGAAGAAAACATTGATTGATTCTGCCAGAGAGGCATGTGGTGAGGTTGTCTGCAAGGATAAAAAAATCAGAACTCCCTGATGGACACAGGAAGTTAAAGAGGCAGTGAAGGAAAAGAAGAAAGCATATCAAAAGTTCCTGTCAAATAAGTCAGCTTGTGCTCTTAGAGAATACAGAGACAAATGCAAGAATGCTAAACACTGTGTAAAACTAGCTAAACAAAAGTCATGGGAGGACTTTGGTAAGAATATAGAAAATAAATATCAAGAAGGTGGCAAAATATTCTGGAGGTTGTTGAAGAAGCTTAGGAATGGAGGAAAGAGTGCTGTAAAAGGAATTAGAGATGATAAAGGTGACATGAAAACGGTAAAAAAAGATATCCTTGAAGTATGGAGTAATTACTTTGAAAAACTGCTAAATGAAACAAGCAGTGATGACAGCACAGTGGTAAAAAACACTGACCAGGCATGCAGTTAGGAATGCATATCCATACTTGAAGTAGAAAAAGCCATCAAAGGCTTGAAATGTGGAAAGGGAGCAGGAGTAGATGATATTCGACCAGAAATGCTGAAGTATAGTGGTATAAGAGCCTTACAGTGGCTGCACTGCATAGTTCAGAAAGCCTGGACAGAGGGAAGATTTCCCGATGATTGGAGTAGAGCTCTCATAGTACCCATATATAAAAAGGGAAATAAAACTGCATGTGAGAATTACAGAGGTATTTCCCTATTGAGTGTTCCTGGCAAGATCTATGCAAGTATACTTGAGAAACGATTGAGAAGAATTGTAGAAGAAAAGCTTGGTGAAGAACAAGCTGGATTCAGGCCAAATAGAGGCTGTCAGGATCAGATCTTCACTTTACGACTAATAGTCGAGAAAGCAATGGAATATAATAAAGATCTGTATTTAAGTTTTGTCGATTTGGAAAAGGCATATCACAAGGTGCCAAGAGAGAAGCTATTCAATACGCTACAGTTATATGGTGTCAGTGGGGCATTATATCAAGCAATATTTAGTCTTTATTTGAGTTGTAAGTTAGCAGTTAGAATTGCAGGAAGTACAGGAAGATGTTTTAATGTTAAATCTGGTGTGAGACAAGGATGTACATTATCTCCTCTGTTATTCATTATCTATATGGATCACTTTATGAAGGAAAGTGGTATTAAACATGATATCAGAATTGGAGATGTTAATGTCAGCTCTTTGCTTTATGCGGATGATGTTATACTTCTAAATAAATCCGCTACAAGTCTGCAAGATTCTCTGACTAAATTGAATAGCTGTTGTCATAGATATGGTATGAATGTCAGCAATAAAAAGATAAAGACAATGAAAATAGGCAGAATCATTGAAAATGTCATCTGTATTGTGAATTGAGAACCTGTGGAACAAGTAAAACATTTCAGCTATTTAGGCACGATTTTTACTGAAGATGGTAAATTAGATATAGAAATAGACAACAGAATCAGCAAAGCTGGTATGGTGGGAAGTCAATTGAATAAATTCATATGGGATAAGAGAGAAATTAGTCGGAACACTAAATTAGCTGTATACAAGACAGTGTTCAAACCAGTTTTAACTTATGGAGCTGAGAGCTGGGTCAGAAGTAAAACACTTGATCAAAGACTAGAGACCGCAGATATGAGAGTCCTGAGAAAGATTAGAGGTATGAACAGATGGCATCAATGGCAATATCATATTAAAAACATGGATATTTGGAAAGGACTTGACATTGTCAGCATCCAGGAATGCGTTAGCAGAGCTAATCTCAGGTGGTATGGTCACTTAAACAGAATGGGCGATGAAAGATTAGCAAAACAAGTGTTCTCTGCCAGGTTGGCAGCAAAACGACCCAGAGGAAGACGAAGATATAGGTGGATTGATACGGTGCAAAGTGCTTTAGACGATAGAAATATAAGATCTGATAATGTTGGAGTCTTGACAAGTAACAGACTGATTTGGAAGAAAATTGTAGATAGGAAATTAATAAGGATGTAATTTTTTTCATGTAGTACTCTCATATCCTGTACACCCCTTTAGGGATCATGGCAGGAATTTGATGATGATGATGATGATGGCTGTCAACCAGTTACCTATTTCAAAAGTTAGGCCTAACGAGAGTAGACGATACTCTCGTTAGGCCTACGTCTACTACTCACTTTAGGGAATAAAAAGACATTAGATGATTTATCGTGATATTGCAGAAAAATTCTTCGTAAAGTCAAGTTCACATTCAAACCCACTGATCGTACAAGCTGTCAATTACAACGAGACTGATTACTACGGACACAAAAGACCGAAGGTTACTCTTCTCTGAACTGATCATAGCTAACATAACTGCTTCCAGAGGGCGAGCTTAATTGCTCACAAATCTCCCATTCCCAAACAACTCTCATTACAGATAAAGGGGAATATGAAAAGCAATAGTGCTTCACGCATTCTGTCAGTAACGTTAATGGTGAATCGTTATTTAATTATTATTATTATTATTATTTATCTTCATGAAGTCTCGGGATTCACCGTGGGAGATACTCCAGACTCCATTCTTGATATATATTTCTGTCTCTTATCTGTGTTCTTAGAGTTTTCCTGGTTTTTTTTTATTTTTTATTTTTTTTAAAACTTTATAGTAAACTGGCTAACTCGTCTTATATATGTGTAATTTTAATATATGTTTAGTAATTCTGCTTACAAATAATATATATATATATAATTGGAGTGGTCTGGAGTTCTCGTCATCCAAGGAATTTTTGCATATTTCATTACTCATGTTACAACACAGTGTCATCTTAAAAGAAAGTGAGTGAGTGAAACGCTGGCGTGTTAATGGAGTGGGGGGGGGGGGGATTGTCTAACCTTGGTTGCTTTAAGTTGATATGATTAATTCTCTTAATAAGATTTTACAGAGTACGTCTAGATCAGACTAACAATGAATTACGGTATTTTACTATAAGAACATCATTCTCTCTTGTTTTCTAAACTCCATTTTTAACTTATTCTCCAGTTCTCTCTTTCATTATCATTAATTAATAATCAGGCATTCATTATGATAAAGAAATTATGACCAATTACTTTTTTCATGATTCTAACTCATTGTAGACACATGCGAAGTCTTAACGAGGCAATTTTGTTATTCTTAGGCTATCATGTGCATTGTGTTTTCCAGTCGTGCAGGACGGAAAATGCAGGGGAGGGAGAGAGAGTCATGGCCTCTGAATATGATTCTGCTTGAATGAAAATCTAGAAAATTCTTCTCACATACAGGATTAAACTCAGTTTCTTTTCCATCGAAGTGTAGCATGGTAAACTAAGCGACATTCACCTCGGTGACTGCCCTATTTGGAATAGTCTTCACACCTTCTTTCTCTGTGTGTATATCTCTACCACTATTCTGGCTGAACAGTTTTTTTTATTAAATTTATTGTAATTCTTACCGAAAGGTATTGAACGAAGTACATTGTAGTTGCCACCAGACAATTAGAATTAAATACTTTCCATAGATTCTTATTATAACTTAATTATGATATGCACTTTTGCTGCTGTTAAACTGTTTCACTTTCATATGCATCTTCAGGACGCAGGACGCAGGACATATATGGCGCAGAGGGCGAAGCTTGACGCTTTTCATATTCCCTATTGCTGATTCGGGAGCAGTGATGGGAGAGATTTGTGAGCTATTTTAGCTCGCCCTGAGAGTGGGCAGAAGTGGTTATTCGTCGTTGAGTGTTACGATGGTTTTCGGTCTTTTAAGTTTCCAGTGGTCATTACCATCATAGTTTCCGGCTTGTTGTATTAGTTGGTTTGGATGCTTAGAGGTCTTCATAAAGAATTTTTCTGCTAGGGAGCGTAGTGGTGGAGAGATGTAGGGGATATTTATGTCCCGGTGGATCTGGGCGTTCCTGATGAACCACTGGGCGTCCAGTATCATTCACAGGCACTTGTTCTGTAGTTTTTGTAGCTTGAGGATGTTTGTCTTGAAGGTATGGCTCCAGGCTGAGGAGGCGTATATTATTGTGGGACTGATCACTGTCTTGTAGAGTAGAATTTTGTTTCTTGAGCTTAGTTTGCTGTATCTGTTGATCAAGGGGTATAGCTGGGCGATAACTTTTGAAGCTTTGGTGCATGTGCTCTTGATGTGGCTGTTGAAGCATAATCGTTTATCGAGAAGTATTCCGAAGTATTTAGCTTCAGTTTTCCAGGGAATTTTAGAGTTGATGTCTCCTTTGGGGGATGCTCATCTTCTTGTGGAGAGTGTCATTTTGCTTTTCTGAGGGTTTAATTGTAGTCGCCAGTCTGTAAACCATTTTTCTAGATTCAGGATGGTGTCTTGTAGTTTTTTGGTTACGAGATGTGGTTGGCGGGATCTGGCTAGTATAGCCGTGTCATCTGCATAAAGGGAGATGGCGGATGTGAGAGGATTTTGAGGGATGTCTGCCATATAGATGTTGAACAGGATCGGGGCTAGCAGTGATCCTTGAGGAACTCCAGTGAGGATTTTCCTTTGGGTTAAGACTGTTTCATTGATTTTGACTTGCATCCTCCTGTTTGAGAGGTATGATTTGATCAGGCGTATCATGTTTAGTGGAAGGTTAGCGATGATAAGTTTGTAGCGGAGGCCTTGGCGCCAGATCTTATCGAAGGCCTTTGAGATGTCTAGGAAGACGGCTCCAGTGTGCTGATTCCAATTAAATCCTGTGGCGATGTATTTTACCAGTCTATGGATCTGTTGGGTGGTGCTGTGATTTTGATGGCCAAATTGTTCTTGTGGAATGATATTTAGTTGGTTGACATGATCTTGGAGTCTGATGAGGATGATTTTCTCTGCTATTTTACCTAAGTTAGATAGAAGGCTGATGGAATGGTAATTTTCAGGTAAGTGTGGGTCTTTGCCTGGTTTGTGAATTGGGATGATGTCAGCTATTTTCCATGAATGGGGGAAGTGCTGCCATTTGAGGATTGAGTTTATGATGTTTGCCAGATGTGCTATGGCTTTGCGTGGTAGTGCCTTAATGACTTTGTTAGTGATGCCGTCAGGACCTGGGACTTTTTTGAACTTGAGATGGTTAATGATGCCAATTATTTCGGTAGGTGAGGTAGGCATTATAGGGCTTGGATTGTCATCTGGACGATTTACTGTGAACCTGACTTTACGATGGATCTTGTATACATGACTGATGTTTAGGTTCTCATATGCAGGACTGCATTGTTTCTCTAGGTTTCTTGCTATGGGTTCAGCTTTGTCAGCATCTGTGTATGCAAGGGGAGGGGGGGATTTGCGCTCGTTCCTGGAGTTGTTTAGGAATTTCCATATGGAATGATCTGCTGTGAAGATGGAGGTGAACTTGTTGTAGATTGTTGATTCCTGTGGTTCTGGAGAGCTTCTCAGACAGATTTGCTTAATCTGTTGAGGGCTGTTTTGTACTGGGGAGCACGTGTGTTGTAATATCTTTTTCCTTGTCTGTTTTTTTACCATATTAAGTCCATGATTTCTTCTGGAAGACGGTTTTGTTTGTGGGTAATCTTGGATACCTGGCTGCTGTTATGGCTTTATTGATTTGATTGGTGAGGTTCTTTATTGCCATTGTTAGATACTGAATGGTTGAATTTTAAGAAATTATTCATTCAGAATCTAACATAAGAATTTGGCTAAGTCAGATAATACCTGGTTAACAGCACACAGTTCTGAATTTCCGTTGTATAGGAAGTTGTGTAATAACATTTAAATCACACTAGAAAGATCTTGTAGTTGAAAACTAAACTGAAGGATTATCGGATTAATGAATTTGTAATAAGGAAATAGTAGTATAATCTTGTCCCATTAAGCTGTCCAAAACTTAATAAGTCGCCAAAGAAGTTAAGAGTACAAGTGCAAAGGTCGAGTTACATACGCACGTATCGGCCGTAATGCAGCAAGCTGCAACGTACGAGGAAGACGACGCAAGCGGTATTCCCTAGAATACAGCACCTAGCGGCAACTAGGACTTTGAGGATCATTTTGAGAGCTTGAAAATAAGGGTCGTGTGGAAATGAAGGAACGAAATATAAGGCAATGCACGCGATAATGTGAGGTTCTTTCCTGGTTGTTCCTGACTTCACCTCGAGGATTCCTGACTAGTGGATGGAGTAAGGTCGAGCGAGAATGTCCCATAATGCCGGATAGCGGACAAGCATTCTGAGTAAGCTGAACAAGATTCCATGACGAGCAGCATGCGAACCTTCTGCCCATGCAGAAATTGTGCCGGTCCCTGGATGTCCCACTCAAGTAGGAGCAAAGACAACACTATATCGAGGCAGTGAGAAGTTCGAGTCCGGAAGAATGTAAAACGGACAGCGTAGTCATAAGCCTATTGCAGAAGCAACCGATCGAAGGAGGACCCGAATAACACGTGGCCGTTAACAGACCTTCGGAAAAAGAATGGATAATGTAAAGACCTTTACTATATGTTTGAATGAGACAGAATTTAATGTTAGATTATATTAAGTGGACAATTCATAGTGGACTATAATAAGGATTTATATTTTGAGATATATTTTGGAGGTCGCTTGGTGTCGCACTGATTAGATCGTCGGCTTGTCGAGAGCTCCTGAAAAGATTAGTATTATTTTGTGTTAACATTAGATATTTTACTAGAATTTTAAGTAATATTGTTTGCTTTTTATTTCTTGGTGTGTCTGTGCAATTTTTGCGTGTTTTCTGTTATTTTAATTATTATTTTTAAGAAAAGATAGCATACACATGGCACCGATAAAGAAAAAAATGGCGGCCAGGTCGCCATGTTTGTTTAAGAGTTTTGATGTAAACGAATTTATGCAATGTGCTGTCTGTGAGATGTATGCCTTGCGAAGAGTGGTGGGAGTCTGGTTAGAAAGTGATAGTGGAGTTAATATGTGTAGAAAGTGTAAAGAGAATGAGGACTTCAAGCGTGTTTCGCGTGTCGAGACTGATATCGTTAACGATAGTCAGAATGTAGAAAATGGCGGTGTGCTAGAGAATTGCGTGGTAGTGCCAGATAGGTGTGAGAGCGTCGCTGAAAGTGTAAATGAATGTAGAAACACAGAAAGAATGGATGATTTGATCGATAATGAAAATGGTGAGATAAATGCGAGTAGCGAAATTGCCCGTTTGAATGACGCGATACACAGAGCCAAAAGACAACTGGAGCGTATGGAAAAATGTGTGTTGAACGTACCGACAAATAACCGGCGGAAGTCTGTGACGGCAAATAATAGAATGTTCGTAAACGTCAATAAAATGAAGGAGCGAGTGCTGTATGGGGATTCGCTATTAAGAGGCGTAATAATTGAGAGTTTAACTAAGTCGTACCAGCCTGGTGCGAACATAAAGGACGTCAGCGAATCTATTCGACTGCAAAAACAGAGGGTGAAAGAGATGATAATCGTGGCAGGAACGAATGATTTGAAAGAGGACAAAATGGAAATGATAGAGGATGTGAGGGAGTTGTTTGAGGTAGCAAAAGAGAAGAGTGAGAGAGTTAGGATGGTGAGTATCTTACCGCGGTATGATGACAGCTAAGTGTTTAGAAGGAGGGCCATAATTGCCAATGACTTTATGCGTGGGTTATGCATGGAGAAGTGGTGTGGAATTTGTGGATGTGTGGAATGAGTTCGATGGGCGAAAGGACTTATATAAGATGGATGGGTTACATTTGAATGGAGTTGGTGTATGGAGACTTGAAAGAGTATTGATGAATGATGTGGAAGTGGATGTGCAGACTCAGGGAAACTAGATTTATTAAGAGGGGGGGAGTAGATATGCAGACTTTAGGGGGGGCAGTTAAGTGTATGAATGAGTATATTATGCCCGGGCGAGTACGACGGACAACAAATCAGAATGGGATAGTTAGTATAGGGCATCAAAGTAGGGATGGGAAAAATGGGTTTCTGCGATTCATGTACACTAATGCCAGGAGTATTAGGAACAAGAAGGAAGAGTTTTTGGCCATGGTTGGCACTTCCAGGCCACAGGTTGTCGGTATTAGTGAAACATGGCTGACAGAAGATGATAAAGCTAGTGGGATTGAATGCGATGGGTATAGCGTGTTCAGGAGTGACAGGGTGAATAAAAAGGGAGGAGGAGTGTTATTGATGATAGCTGATGAGCTTCAGCCAAGGAGTATAGAAGTTGAACTGCAGGATGCGGAAAAAAGCACATTTGAGGCTGTTTGGTGTGAGATAGAATCTAGCAGAACAAAATATACAATTGGGTGCTGCTATAGACCGGGTGATGGAGTGGACGGTGGGGATAGTATGCATAAGCAAATAGAAGAAATGAGTGGAAGGAGTGGAATTATTATGGGTGATTTCAATTATGGTAACATTGACTGGAAAGAGGAGAGGGCACATGGGAGGAAGGAATTGGATTTTATGCAGTTATTAAGGGACAACTATCTACGGCAACATGTTTTGGAAAATACCAGGGGGAAGAGAGTGCTGGACCTAGTAATTGCAACTGAGAATGTAGCTGTAACGAACATGACCATGTTGCCACCAATTGGTGAGAGTGACCATAAGGTCATGACTTGGGAGGTGGCTGAAGGAGTCGAATTTACAATTAAGACAGGGTACATGTGGAATTACCGGGCTGGTAAGTATGACAAGCTTAGGTGTGTGCTTGGCTCAATGCCATGGCATGTAAAACTGCAAGGGCTGGATGTTGATAGTGCATGGGAGGTGGTTAAGAACTGTTTCCAGGAGGCAATGGTTGACTGTATACCAAGAGTCAGAATAATAAATCAAGTAGGGGTTAAATGGATGAATAACACTATTAAGCTTGAGCTGCAAAAAAAGAAACAATTGTGGAGGGAATTTAAGGAGAAGGGTGACCATCAGGTGCAGGAACAGTATAAAGCTCAGGCCAGGATGGTAACAAGGGTGGTAAGAAAAGCAAAAGCAGATTACGAAAGGAAATTGGCCACGCAGGCTAAAGAGAATCCCAAACAATTTTTTCAATATGTTGCAAGTAAAAGGAAAAATGCTCATGGTAGAATGATCTTAAAAAATGCTGAGGGTAGGGAGGTAACCGAATCAGTCGATATTGTGGAATTACTGAGCGAGCACTTTGCAAGAGTATATCATCCAGGTGGTGACTTTGCAGGAATGGAAGAACCAACAGCTTATACTGGAATTGTGATGAATGAAGTAGAGGTAACTAGTCTATTACAGAACCTCAATGTCAATACATCTGTGGGATTGGATGGTATACCAGCTCGTGTCGTACGTGAAGCGGCCAAAGAATTGTCAGTGCCCTTGACCATTTTGTTTAATTTGAGCCTCAGGACTGGGTCAGTCCCAAGGGGGTGGAAAGAGAGGAAAATAGTTCCACTGCACAAAGGTGGTTCCAAGGCTGCTGTTGAACATTACCGGCCAATCAGCATAACAGGAATCATTATCAAGGTCTTAGAGAAAATAGTCAAGAGGAAAATACAAGATTGGATAGAAGAAAATGGGATACTGTATCGGGGACAGCATGGTTCTGTGAAGGGTAGGTCATGCCTCAGTAACGTGCTCACGTATTATAACACAGTGATGGCTGAACTGGATAAGGGTAATGGTTTACAGTGATTCTACTGGAGCTTGCTAAGGCCTTTGACAGGATACCACATGGAATTCTAATCAATAAATTGCAGCTTATGGGAATGGACATAGGGTTGGTGAGATGGATAGGAGGGTGGTTGACGGAGAGATATCAGAGAGTGGTTTACTGAGGAGTAGAGTCCACAAGACGGCCTGTGACTAGTGGTGTGCCACAAGGATCTGTTCTTGGACCACTGCTGTTTAATTTGTTCATAAATGATATAGGAAAGGATCTGAGAGGAACAGTTCATTTGTTTGCGGATGATGCGAAGTTGGGTAGGGCAATAGTGAATGCAGATGACGTCAAAATTTTGCAGGATGATTTGGATAGATTGGAGGTCTGGACTAGGGAGAATGGATGTCAATTTAATGTAGCAAAATGTAAGGTTATGCATTTTGGGGTGAAAAGATTGGAGGCAGTTTACTGCCTTGGTGGAACCGTGCTCCAGGAAATTGATGAGGCACGAGATTTAGGGGTGTTGGTGGATAAGGAATTGAAATTTAGGGGTGTTGGTGGATAAGGAATTGAAATTTAGGGGACACATTGCAAAAGTGGCCAAATCAGCTCATCAAATCACTTGGTTGCTGAAGAATACGTTGACAAGCAGAGACAAGCAGGTTATTGTTCCTCTCTATCGAGCCTTGATAAGACCCCATCTTGACTACTGTGCTCAGATTTCGTCACCTAGGTTTCTTCTTGATGGGGAGGAGGTGGAGAGGATCCAGAGGCGAGTGACCAAGATGATAGCAGGTCTGTGGAATGAACCTTATGAGAACAGGTTGAGGATTTGTGGGTTGCAAAAATTGGTTGATAGGCGGAGGAGGGGAGATATGATTGAGACATTCAAATTACTGAAGGGTTTCTATAAAATTAATTCAGAAGATATTTTTGAGAACAGGGCTGGTTGTGGGAGGACTAGGAAACTGGGCAAAAGTGTGGTTAGTAAAGGTATTAGAGCTGGGTTCTTTACTTTTAGAGTAGTGAATGAGTGGAATGCGCTCCCTCAGTCTGTGGTGGATGCTGTGACAGTGAATGAGTTTAAGGCGAGGTATGATAGATACTGTATGAATGTCGAATAGTTGTGATGAATATGATTTGGGGCCTCCCTCGATGAGTCCAATGACTCCCTGGAGTTGCCCGTAATAATAGTAATAATAGTAATAATAGATAGAGTAATTCTGCTGAACAAAGGAATGTCAGGAGTGAAATTTTAGCTGCATGTGACTGAGATTATATGTGAATTTGTAATTTTGTAGATGATCTATGCTAGAATAGTAACGGGTTGTAAAGTGTCTTTAAATGTAGCATGCAATAAGAATTTGATTTAGAATAACATAGTTAGCTAGTTTTAATGTTTTATAGTTTGTGTGTGATTAGCAATTTGATCTGTGAGTGTTTTTGTTGAATTAGCATTGAGTAACTAACTTAGCAAGAGATTTTGAAAAGCTTAGTATCCCATTCCAATTATAGTTGTAAATTGTAATTTGTTCCAATAAACATGTTTTGTGTATATGCCTGATTTTGAGAATTCAAATTACCACTTGCAAAAATTTAGAACCACAGCGGGAGGGAACTTAATGAAAGTGTTTGAGTAATAGATTATTGGCCACGTTTGCAATTAGTACCAGTATCTGTTTAGTGTATATTATAATGAATGCCAATTAACCTAGGAATAATCCCTGAATTTGAATAAGCTCATATTATAGGACTCTGGCTGGCACAGTAATAAAAAATAAATTTGCCTGTGTCCGAAAAGGAAGCATTCCTAGGTAGAGTTGAGTAAGGCACTCTTAAGAAAGAAAAAAGTTAATAAAGATAAACGAAGATATAACACCATGTCTATTTCTTCCTTGGCTTTTATATGTGGAACCGGACCAATGTGTTCTGGTAGCATTTTCCTAAGTTTCTCCCAGACAATGGAGGTTTTGGGGGGAGGTGACTGGTCTTTGTTCCCTAAGTGAAGTAGGATTGGGTTGTGGTCTGATGATAATTCGTTCAGTGCTTGAATGCTGTACCAGTATTTGATGTTGTGTATGATGGCGATGTCTAGGATGTCGGCTGTGCCAGTTGGGCTGTGGTGGGTTGGTTCGGTGGGTCCTGTTACGACAGTGTTATTTAATCCTGTGTAGCTGAAGAGGATACGGCCATTTTTATTTCTAGTTCTGCTGTTCCAGGAGGGATGTTTGGAGTTTAAGTCCCCAGCGACGATGATGGATTCATTTATGCCTAGTACAGCATCCAAGTCAGAAAATAGCAGGGTCTTAGTGGGGAAGTTGTAGGTGGCATAGATTTTAAGTCTTCCAGTTGAGTTTGTGTGGACTTCGACACTGGTGAGTTCTAGGTTGGAGGTTGGGGGGGTGGGGGGTATTCCATTGTGCCTGATAAATATGGCTGTACCACCGTCTCTGTAGTCCAGTCGGTCATTTCTATATAGTGTGTAGCCTCTCAGTTTTGGATTGTCTGCAGGTCTTAGATGAGTTTCATTAATTAGGATGATGTCATGGTTGTATCTGTGAGAGAATTCTTGAAGCTCCAGTGTATTGATTTTTAGGCCATTGGCGTTCCAAGCGGCGATCTGTAGTGAGTCTGGGAGTAATCTAGTTTTGTTCATTAACAAGCATTGATAAGATGGTTTGAGTTTCTTTTAGAAATCTTTTTGTGGAGTTTGGTGAAGGGTTTGACTTACCGAAGTCTTGAAGCATGTTTGCCAATGAGTCTGTGATGACTGTTGTCATATTTGGAAGAATTTGGTCCTGCTGGATATCTTTGGAAGAGCGGGCTACTTCGGCATATGTCCTTCTTCGACGGTAGCTTTCCACACTGTTGGTATTTTCCATTTGTGAGAGCTGGTATTTTGTTATCTTTTGTTGGATGTCAGGCAACTGGGGAGCCGTCGACTCTGGTGCCTGTGGGCAGGGTTGAGAGATCTGTTTCCTTTTGTTCTTAGGGTAGTGACTGTAGCCTCTGTATTTTGCCGGGTGAGGGCCCCGCAGTTCGCGCATTTGGCTGGTGAGGTCCTGGATTTTGAGCAGGTTGCTGTGAGGTGGTTTTGCCCACATTTGAGGCATTTGAGGCACAGAAACTCTGTAGTCTGCTCTACAGAGTTTCTGTGCATGTCTGTACTTCTGACATCTGTGGCACTGGCCCAATGAGGCTCTTTTCCTTAGTGGTTCAGTTGTGATTTTCAGACCACAGATCGTTGTTATGTTGTATATGTTCTTGTGTGTATTGGGTATCTGTACGAGTACTAGGGGCATTGGACTCTTGTCGGCCAGTAACATTCTGCTGACTTTGACAGGTTGGAGGTCGTGGAGGCGGAGGTCTTCAGTTATTTCATCTGTGCTGATGTTTTCTGTTACTCCCCTGAGTACAACTTTTAGGTTTTTCTCCGACTTCAGTGAGTAAGTATGATATTTAATATCTAACTCATCCATGGTTTTTGTGAGGTGTCTGTAGTCACCTACTGTGGCAGGCTGGATTTTGACTCTGTCGTCTACGTTTTTTGCCCATGAATAGGCAATTTGGTGGTTTTGCATAATAGGCCTGAGGGCCGTCCATCATTCTTTTTCCCGTAGTACAATTGGAGGAACTTTTTCATTGTTGGGTGTGGGGAGGTCAGTGTTAGGGACATCTTCTTCCATCCCCTCGTTTATCCAAGTCTCCGTTGTTTTTCAAGAAGAGAGCTATGTTCTAATATTGAGGAGATCGCTGTTGGTTAGTGCTTTATTATGATAGCTATGATTTTATAAGTTAATATTAAAATTATGTCAGTTTAATATTAAACTTAATATTAAACTTTTGACTTTATGGTTTAATAAGTTTATAATGTTATAAATAGCGTGGTGTGTGTGGATGATGATAATGGTAGTAATGGTTCTGTGTAGTTGGTGGATTAAATGGTGGAGACGGAGAAGTGGAGTGTCCTCCCTTGATGAGTCCTTGGATTCTTCGGAGGTATCACGTTACAACAATAATAAATTCCTAAAGAAATACTAAATCTGAAAGTCGTCTGTATTTTATGCACTTCTTCCTCCTCCACTTCCCTTGAAGCTTTTTTACGATATACTAAATATTTGATACTACTTTATTTTTGAATATTTTTGAAACATTATTAATGTATACATTCACATTTCATTGACACCAGTAATGACATTACTATTAACATATTTAAAATCAATATTACATACAGACAGTCGAAGTCAAATGAATTTAATTAGGAAATAATCAACTCAGTCATTTATTATACTTAATTGGAAATTTCTAACAGTCTGTAGGAAGTTTTAATTATACATCATTAAATTATGATTGACCAAAACATGTTTACAAATTTTTCCACACAAGTTAATTACATTGTCGTTTTTTTTTTTAAAAAAAAAAACATATATTACCAATACTAGTAGCAAGGCTATTTTGTATATTATCACATGTTCGCATTTTCCGATTAATTATAAGACACCTTAAGCAGAAGAAAGAAAAGTTTCCCCCTTAACTTTTTCATCGAGGCACATTATCGTTTCCCTTTGATTCGGTAGAATATTAATTAACTGATTAAGGCTCTGCTGGTAGAAATAAAGGCTCCTCAGATTTATTAGTTGGCAGACTGCTGTATTTCGCTGTTTTGCTGCAGCACACCCACATTGTTGGATACCATACAGACAAAATATATATGCTGAGAGCAGCAACCACTATGCATAGTAAAATAAATGCTATTGCTATCTCCATATACCAATCAGAGTACGCTTTCAATTCTACCACTAGAGCTTTGGGATGGCAATAACCATCCATCAGTACTGCATCTTTGTAACAAGAAGAACACTGATAATCGTTTGTTCCATTGCATGATTGGCAACTGTAGTGGCACTTAAGACAAATGGAGATCATTAATGAAAGTTCCTCTGAGAACTGAGCATTTGTTAAATACCCATCAGAGCAAGTTTGGACGCACTGATTATTCTGAAGATACCATCCCTTCTGACAACCTAAAAATATTAAGAAAATGGTGTTGTTAGATATCAGCAGTAAAAATAAATATTTTGCATATTTGTTTCAATATTTCTAAATATTTAAAAAATTACATAATGCTTTATACTTTTTTTTTTTTTTTACAAACTTATTTCGAATAATTTTTGATATTCTAGGGCAGGGGTTCCCAACCTTTTTGTTTCCTAGAGCAGAATCTAAAATACCGATAGGGCGACTGGCACCATCTATTTTTTCAAGCAAATTTTTTGAATTCGTTTGTTAAATGAATACGTACAAAGTTTACATTATAATCAAATGTTTTATTACTTAAAAGTTTACATTATATAAAAATTTAAATATATATATATGTAAGTTAGTGTGATCTTTGGCATTGCATTTCATTGGTCAGTGTTTCATAATTAGGAGAATATGATGATATTCCAGTTCATAAACTGTAATGAACAACTTCGAATGCGTCTACTTTACATTGTATGTTTAATACTCGTCATGTGTCATTAAAGCATGCATCATATAGCATGCCATGAATTGTTGTGTGATTATTTCAAACTATACGGCACACGGTTGAACAGCGGCGGGCACACACAAATTGGTCGACGGGAGCCATGGTACCCGCGGGCACAGGGTTGGGAACCCCTGTTCTAGGGCGTCGGCTCCAAGAGGAGCTGATGCCCTAAAATATCGAAAACCAGATCTTAAGGATTTTGCCCGATATAGATATGAATTCCTACAATTCCATCATATTTGCTGGCAGTTGTGATCCCTTTCACAAACATCGTTCTACTGCTTTACAACTCAGAAGCCAATTAATCAGGGATCACCTACCAATATCGATCCACAGGGGAACTCCTACTTACCATGATTAAGCTATGGACAAGACACAGAACGGTGAAGAACCTTAAATAGTCGTTGTGAACATTTCAGTGCATTTGATTTGGTCTTGCAAGAGGCTTGTTTCCAAATATCACCTTATGGTTTTCTTTTCTTTTAACCCAAACGAATTTCACTATGCTTTCCAGTGAATTAATTTCTTTCATGTGATTTTCTTACTTTGCTCATGCTCGTCCTTTCTACATAATAATAATAAAAAACCTCTCACGACCTGAAATTCTATCAATCGTCTTGCTGGTGACACTACACCAAATTTCCGTTCCTTGAATAATCTCAGTGCTCCTTCCAAGCTTCAGGTTATTCTATACCCAATGCCTGAAATTCTATCAGTCGTCTTGCTGATGACAGGGCATTTGATTACAGGGCATTTCTCAAAGCCTTAAACACTGCACTGAACTGATCTTGATACTCTTTAGTAGGGCGAGAACACCCTATTGAAACACATTTCTGCCTTATTTATTTATCCCAAGAAAGGTCCCACTTTCCTTCTCCTCACTTTTGATAATGCCTGTATCTAGAAAGTTTTTTACCTTGGGTATAATATATGTTAAAGATACCAGGCTATTTTAAATCTGGTTTTGATCCATTTCCCAAGTAAGCAAACAGAAATGTAAGTCAAGTTTGCGCCTGCAAGTAGTACAAGTCTGGGCAACCCGCAAAGTAGTGCAAGTCTGGGCAACCCGCAAAGTAGTGCAAGTCTGGGCGACCCACAAAGTAGTGCAAGTCTGGGCGACCCACAAAGTAGTGCAAGTCTTAGGCAAAGGTAAAGGTGGAATAAGTTCTGATCACTATTCTTAATATTTACCCTTAATGCAAAGCACATCTCCTTGAGGAGATGTATGATGCTATGCATTAAGGCAAGTGGCAGGTAGTGGCCCCTCTACCCCTCTATGATTTAATTCAGATCTTAGTAAAGATCTGAATTAAATCATAAAAGTTCCATGTTTCGTGTATAGCTTAGGACTTCTGGATTATCTAACCCTTATCTACAGTAATAATAGAGGCCTACAATCATTCGTGGGTGGGAGTTTCATAAAAAAAGAAAAGAAAAAAGGACTTCAGTTTAAACAAACTTAAATATCTTTTATGCTTTAACGTAAAAAAAAAAAAGAAGCAACAACTATAAATGCTGTGCTGGAGCTATTTTAGCATGTTGTTGTTGTAGTCGCATCATTACTACAACGATTAATTGTATATTGATAGTAAAAAAAATATTTAAACAGATTATTTAAGGGATAAAAATAATAGCCATTAAAATTTATGCTTGCAAAGCAAAAATGGGAAACTGATTGCTGAAAGGTGGAGTGAGTTGGCTACCAATTTCCTAATGTTCGAGCTAAAGTTTCTTGCCTAATTTCTATAGATTAGGGAAGCCTTTTTAGCTCATTATGACGTATTTTCAGCTGAAGGTAAACTAGCCAGTCTCGTATGAAATGTCAGGATTCCGACTCCCCTTTCTGAAACTCGGGTTTTTCAGCAAACCGCCCAGAGGAATACACACGATTAACAACACTAAGCTCATAGCTTTAGTTGCGTCAGTCATAATTTCACACATTGGCGCACCCAGGGAGGGGGGGAGCAAGGAGCCCTTTCCCCCCCCCCCCCAAAAAAAAAAGAAAAAAAAAAAGACTAGAAAATTTTCATATCTCTTTTCCTAATTAAAATTAATTCTTTTTTTTTTTTTCATTTATGTTGTGTCGTGTCTTCTATTTCTATACTATTTATGAATTAGCGTTCACATAAGGTGGGAATACCCTCTGGCTCTTGGGAATCATGGCCGTTGTGAAAGCAAGCGAACGAAGTAGTGCTCGAGCGATACTTTGTTTGCCCAAGCCCGGCCAGAGATTACGGGTATCATGTATTGGCGATCACTGCAGATGCTCAGTCATAGGTCGTATGCGATGCGTCGTGTGTATTCTCAAATCGCTTACTCAACTCGGTCCCCAAGATTAAATCATGAGTCCCCCCCCCCAACAAAAAACAACAACTAAATCTTGAGTACTCGGTCCCCTCCAAGATTAAATCCTGAGTGCGCCACTGATTTCACACAACCTAGCTCAAATGTTGTGAAGAATAAGTTATGATAGAGGTCTTACATATGTAATACTGAATTGTTTATTTATTTATTTTTTTTTTTTTTTGTTGATGAACAAAATGATCTGACCAACTAATATTATTTTTAATATAAAATATTAAAAATAATTGACAACTTCGATTCCATTTTATTATTTCGGAAGAGGACGCAAAAATATAAAATATTTTATGGACAGTGATTTAAGTTTACGGATTGATCGCCAGATGACAGTTGTAGTCAATAATATAGTTAGTGTACAAAGCTCCTCTGTTAGACTTAAGTAGAGTAAAACTTGCTGAGCTGTGTCGTTTATTCATAAACTGTAGCTTGCGTCATTGAGAAGTAGCATTTTAGTAAACAGGCACATATGTCTTTCACTTTTAAGGAATCAGGTTCGAATTCCGTTTATGATGAGAGGATTCATTAAAGGCTTTTAAATGAAGATAAGTTATCTGGAATCAATAACATACTTCAGAGGCGGGAAGGTAGCAGAAAATAGCTGTAAATGCCATTATCTTAGAGAGAGAGAGAGAAAAAGGGAGAGAGAGAGAGAGCAGCATCCGGAAGCTTTTTGATCACAATTTGCAAATATCAATAAACGGACTCGGATTAACTTTTTTTTATTTTTATTTTTATTTTTAAGCCAATGGCAATGGCAAAATACTCTATGATGAATATGTTGTTAGTTGAATGAACCTCCCACGATGAGTCTGCCGACTCCATGAAGGATGTAATAATAATAATAATGCAAATTGATGTTTCATGAAGAAATCTGAGTTACAGTTCGGTTTTGTGAAAGTTTAAATATTCCTCTTACAAATAACTGCAAAGTAATTAATAAAAAATGCAAATTAATTACAAAAAATGCAAAAATTAATCATCATCATCATCATCATACGTATCAAGGATTTAGGCCTAGCATGGCCTGTTCCGGCTTTAGAAGTCATCGTTGAATCGTTTTTTTTTTTTTTTTTAAATGCAAAATAATAACTGCAAATAGAAAAGGTGAGCGCGAAAAGAGTAATCATAATGGGAGACTTTAATTATCCAAATATTGATTGGGTAGCAGTAGATTCTCATGAGAAGAATGAAAATGCATTAATGCATTTATTGAGCTGTTGTGGGACCACTTCCTCAAGCAGTATGTGACAGAAGAAACTCGAGGTCAAAGAGTGTTAGATTTGATTATAGTGTCAGAGGGCATTTCAGTTAAAGACGTAACTATTCTGCTTCCAGTTGGTGACAGTGATCATGCGGTGCTCACTTGGGAAGTGACTAAGTTTATGAATGTTCCATTCAGAAAAGGTTACATGCTGAACTACAAAGCAGGAAATTATGACCAACTGAGGAGTATACTGAGTTCAGTGGAATGGGATCGGTTGCTGGATGGAAAGAATATCGACAGTGCATGGGAAGCATTTAACAATACTTAAATGATGCGATATCAGAATTTGTTCCGAGAGTTCGAAGAATAAATAGAGTAGGAGTCAAATGGATGTGTAATCTTATTAAGCAAGAGATTCGTAAGAAAAGGACGATGTGGAAGGAATCTGATCTGATCCTGTGGCTTCCTCTCTTTGAGAGGGTTGCAGCTCATTAGGGAAATAGTGACGTAAGGTGGTTTTCCGTTGCCTTCCTTGCCGTATTTTTATGACTGTAGCCTGTGTTCACGGGTTCGGTTTGCCTGCTTGCGGGATGAAAAACCCCAGATAAACTGGCGGAAAAAAACCTGCTGCCCACTCCCAAGGCCGGCTAACTTGGCTATGGCTGAGGAAGATCTTTAAGCTCCTCACGTCGTCGA
Organism: Typopeltis vanoorti; assembly: GCF_054136105.1. Taxonomy (NCBI): domain Eukaryota; kingdom Metazoa; phylum Arthropoda; class Arachnida; order Uropygi; family Thelyphonidae; genus Typopeltis; species Typopeltis vanoorti. Next base: position 77,375,191 of record NC_143562.1, on the reverse strand, counting down.
CGGGAATCGAACCTAGGACAATCCTTCCCCAGGCATATGGTTGCGGAGCGCAAAGCCACTCGGCTAACCTCGCGGATGTGGAAGGAATACCGTTTGCATAAGGATGACGTCCGTTATAAGCAGCAGGCTAGAATAGTTACAAGTGTTGTACGGAAAGCAAAGTCTGATTATGAAAAGAAACTGGCTCTGCATGCTAAAGGCAACCCACAAGAATTCTATAGATATGCTGCAAGTAAAAGAAAGAATGAATATGAAAGAATAACTCTTCTACATCCAGATGGTGTAAGGTTTATAGATGCAGAAGAGGTTGTTCAGTTAATGAGTGCCCATTTCGTTAAAAGCTATCAACCTGGTGAACGCAACATTGAGTTCACTGTTATCTCTTCACTAGATGAAAAAACGCAGGTGTGTGAGGTCGAGGTATTAGAGTTGTTGCAAACTGAATAAGAATTCAACAATAGGGACTGATGGAACAGCAGCACGTGTGCTAAAAGAGTGTTCAGCTGAACTGGCCATTCCTTTGACCACAATATTTAATGTCTCAGAACAGGGAAGATTCCGCAGGAATGGAAGGAATGTATGGTAATTCTATTGCACAAGGGTGGTGCAAAGACCGATGTATCCAACTATCGACCAATTAGTATCTCAGGAGTGGTGGTGAAGATTTTGGAAAAATTGGTCAGGGCTCGCATTCAGAAATGAGTTGACAGTGAATCTCTACTTTGTAATGAACAACATGGGTTTACTAAGGGAAGGCCATGTTTTAGCAACTTGCTCACATTCCATAACAATGTTACCATTGAACTAGAAAGGAGAATGGATACACCATGATACTTTTGGATTTTGCTAAGTCTTTTGACAGAATATAGCATGACAGACTGCTGCATAAATTGGAGAAAATGGGTTTGGGTATACAATATTAGCATGGATAAGAGGATGGCTGACTGACAGATATCAAAAAGTGGTATACGGGGATCTGAGTCTGCAAGGTTTAAGGTAACAAGTGGTGTACCACAAGGATCAGTGCTTGGTCCACTGTTATTTGCTGATGATGATGATGCAAAGATAGGTAGGGTAATCAGGAATGCTGCTGATATGCAATCTTTGCAGAATGATTTGAATAGGCTGGAATTGTGGGAATGGGTGTCGGGTCAATGTCAGTAAATGTAAAGTCATGATTAGATATCCAATGTCGTATTATATTAGTGGGATCAGGCTAGGAATCTTGGAGTGTTAATAGATAGGAAGTTGAAGTTTAGGGGCCATGTGGCAAAGATTGCAAATACAACTCAAATGATAATTGCAATGCTGAAAAGAACGTTCACATTTAAAGATAAGGGTTATTTTGCCTCTTTACAAAAGGCCTTGATAAGTACAAAGGAGTGTTAAAAACGATATCAGGATGTGGAACACTGATTATGAAGATAGATTGAGAATTTGTAGACTGCAGAAACTAGCAAACAGGAAAAAGAGGGGTGATATGATTGAGACTTACAAGCTTCTGAAAGGGTCATACAGGATTTCAATTTATGGAATTTTTCAATTTATGGTGGGGAAAGGACGAGAGGGCATCCTTGGAAACTGAGAATGAAGGCCGCCAAGAAGGATGTGAGGGCTAGATTTTCTCTCAGAGAGTGGCGAGTGATTGGAATGGATTTCCATTGGATGTCGTGAGTGCAGGCAGTGCGAATGAATTCAAGAATAAGTATGATAGCTGATGTGTGTAATATGTGGCCTCTCTCGATTAGTCTCTGACTCCCTGGAGGTCTCTCTTAATAATAATAATAATAATAAATGATAAATAGGCTATGTACAGCATTGAGATGCAACAACAGAAATAATTGAAAATAAACAACTCCCTCAAACTAATATTCCGAGTATTTGAATGCCATCAGTGTTAAATTTAGGTAATTAATTTTGAAGAATTTAAGAACATATATATACTTAACGGCTAGTCTCTGAACCTCAGATTAGCTGAATTTTAGCGCTCATGGCAAATGCGTAGCTCAGCGTCTTTTACAGGGTGATAATTTTGGTATTTGGTAAGATATCCTGCCACTGGGGTACGTCTGACACTGACGCTTGGCAACTGTCCTGATACTGAAGGGTTCGCCATTGGGTCTGGACAATGACAGCGAACCTTCTAGTAACAGTTTACAGCTGTTAATGAAAAATATACTTACAACAGGATTTTTAAGTTTTTATGGTGAATAACATGGGAATATTAAATGTATCTGTTTGTCAACTAGACTGAAATTAGTAATGAAAAAAGCAATAGAAGGTGAAGATATAATAAACTGTAAAGAAAAAAAAATGAGGAAATAATGGAAGGAAAGCCGAAAGAAGTATGAATGAATCAGACTTATCTAATATAATGGGGGAAATAGCTTCAACTGTAACAGAAGTTACTAATAATTTAAAAAAATCATTACCAAGAGATAAACACCTAGAGAAAAACTTACTTTACGAACACTTGATCTAATCATAAGAAGGGGAGAATTAAGGAAAAGGAGACAAAGAAGTAGCACAAACAATATAGAATTTGTAGAAATATGAAATGGTATCAGCAAATATAATTGAAGAACAATTCAAAACACAACAGGGAAAAAAATCTGAAAATGATTAGACAAGGGTCACATGGAGAGAAAAAAAGGAAATATGCAGTAATTTTTATAGGGACCTGTACACAAGCAGAGAAACAGATACAGATCATCTACTAAATTTAGATACAGCACCGCCAATCGTAATAGAATTATGAAAGATCCTCAAATCAGCAAAGAATAATGAAAATCCAGGAGAAGATTGTGTATTAACAGAACATATACAAGTTTCATAAGGTTATGTGTTATACTAGATATACAGTATTCAATGACGTTTTAACTACAGAAAAATTTCCACTGCAATGGTATAAATCATTCTTATATCCTCCGCAGCGCAATTGAAAGAACAGCGGTAAGTTGAGCCCTTCGATTGGAAAAGGCCTCAGTTTGATTCTTGTCGTGACGAGAGGAATCTTTATATGGCCTTTTTTCAGTTGAAGGTGAGCCGATCTCATACGGTGGTAGCAGTGATTTTTCTCCCGGAAACTCGGGTTTTTCATCCAGCATATAGAGAAATTGGCCTTGAAAACACACGCAATTTACATACAAAAAATACTAGTGGTGATGGGCAGTAGATGGCGTTGATGTAGATAATAATGGCAGTGGAGGTTCAGTATGGTTGGTAATCGTAGTGGAGGCAGACAGTTGTAGAAGTAGGTGCCCTCCCTCGATGAGTCTTTAGACTCCTTGGAGGTGTCACATAATAATAATAACAATATAAAAAGGACATCAGATATGATATCAATAACTATAACAATAATTAACTAAATATCTACAATAACTATAACGGTTTGCTATAACAATTTTACAAAATATTTATATTCATTATATTAAATTAAATCACAAGATTTTTGGATGATGCTCATCCATGTGAACGAGCAAGCTTCAGACAAGATTCTCAACAATAGATCATATTCACACTATTAATGTTTTTTAATACTATTAAAACTAATGTTTATTGTTTGTAAATTTTGAAAGAGCCTTTTATTCTTTATATCAATCAAAAATAATAAACAGCTTAAAACAAGCAAGCCCAGCCAAGTATATAATATTATGTAAAAAACGATATATCAGATCTCAACAGCCAGTATAAAGTTAGAACACCAGGGAAAGGAATTTGGCCTTGAGAAAGGAGTGAGGCAAGGAGATTTTATATCACCCAAACTTTTTTCTGCTATATTAGAAGTATTTAGAAATGTCTCATGGGGAAACTGTGGAATTAACATTAATGAATAAAATCGCAATCGTTTACGTTTTGCAGATGACATTAATCTGTTAGCAAAGAGTAAAGAGGATGCTCGGAAATGTTAAAATGACCTGGATAGAGAAAGCAGGGGGGGGGGGAAGGAGGGAATTGAAAGCTTAACATAGCTAAAACAAAATTGATGACAAATTCCGAACGAATCGAATTAAAATTAGCCGATAACCTACTGAAATTGTGGAGGATTCTATATACCCCAGTCAAGTGGTTAGTTTTAAGAAAAAACGGGATAAAGAAATAAAAAAAGAATTACTGAGGAAACAGAGCATTTTGGCTATATAAATATTATTTATTAAGAGATTTGCTTGTATGCTTAAAAAGAAGGCTAATGTATGCATTAATTGAGTGTCTAATGGGAATGAAACATGGGCAACGACTAATAAACAGGTAGACAGGTTGCGTGTGTCACAAGACAGCCTTGGAGAGAAAATAACGCTCCACACAAAAAAGGAGTAAAATTAGAAAGTAGAATTAGAGATATGACTGGAATACAGGATTTTGCGAAGTATTGTAAAGCATATAAATGGAGATGGCTGGCCATATCAATCGATTGACAAACGAAAGGGGGATAAAATTAAGCACTGAGTACCAAGAGAAGGAAACATCTCCAGTGGATAAGATGGAGGGATGATCTACAGATTTCACATAAAATGGCAACAATAGCTAAAGACAGAAAGAAATGAAAATTCAGGGAAAGGCCTATATCCAGCAGTGGATGGAGAGAGGCTAAGGAAGAAAAATACCGCAAGGCCTACAAAAGCCTTGAAGTTCATACAGGCGCATACGACACCATCTTATTATTAAACCAATATATTACTATTGGTTTCGATCTATTTTTTTCCATATAAATTGCGCAGATCCTCTGGCCAATTTCTCTTTTTTCAGAAATGAAAAAAAAAACGAGTTTTTGGATGAGAGGAAATGCCCTACCCACTGTATTAGACTGGCTAATTCACCTTTAGTTGAAAAGTCCTTATAAAGGTCCTTTGCATCCTAAACAGATTCGAATTTTTTTTCAATCAAGGAGCAATCGCTAACGACTGAGTCGTGAAGACTAGATTTTTTCAAGTAAAGTCAACCGAGAAAATACTGAGAAAAATTGAGCTGCATTTTCCAGTAAAAACGGAGTTGTGCATTGAGTCAAGTTATTATACGGTTCAAATTCAATCCCTATTGCACTGGTCAAAGTGGATCATATTGGCTCCACTCCATTTTAATCTAGTAACACAGCAGGATTTAAGGCACTCTCGGATGGCTACAACAATACTGGAACTCCATTTTCTCAAACTGGCCAATTTGCTTCCACCACTGACTTTATTGGAAGGTGCATTACTGTGTGTAGGTATGGCGAAAGGATCTCCTTAGATATGCCATTCTTGCTACCAGAGAAAGCCCAAGCTATCAGAAAACAATTCAGCACTGAAGGTCTTAAGAAATGACTGGTAGGCTCAATTTAAATCATGAGAAGCAATTCAGCATATTAGATTAGAGACGTTTTTTTTTTCCTCTCTCTCTCTCTCTCTCTTTAGTGAAAATGTTAACAGTATCGAAGTGGCAACCATGTGATACTGGCAACAGCTCCTGACTCCATCTACTGTAAAAGATGTTGAGCACTTGAACTCACTTGTGAGTAATCACTGATCTAAAATATAAACGCACTTTTATTTACTTCGTATTGTAATATATCTTCATGGACAACTGTGCACGTGAAGTTTTGTCGCAAGCTTGATGCACATGCAGCAAGCATTCAGAGAAACAGTACAAGGCAAATATCAAAGTAACTTTCTTTTGATGCAGAGGTGCATCAGAAATACTCTTCCTAAGGCCGGTTTATAATTAAACTGTCCGCAAAACAATTCTCCAATGCCTTCGAGAAACAAGTGTTCCGAAACGGCTCAAAAAGGGTTTCTACATCACGTTGATGCGTTATGTCACAGGATCGTTACTGTCCAGGAATTCTTAGGCAAGTGAGGAATTCTCATAGTTTCCTTCTTGATTGCTCACTACGTTTGGCCACTTACGATTTCTATTCTCCAGCCTGAAGGGAAAATGATTTCGGGAAAAGGCGGATATACAACTGGATTAGTCCCAGTACTTGACAAGATTCTTCTGATCTCATGTTAGAGAACAATGCAGTATAACAGCACTAGGGAAAGATTAGACAAATATTTAAATGCTCTCATTATTTTGCTGAATAAAAGACATCTATGCAGAGTACAAAATAAAATTGTAACACGCATGCAAAGGCAACACAAAACAAAGTGTGAAACTTAGTAGACACAATTGTAGAGTCCTAATTAGATAGTTTTTCCCCCCATCCTTTTAGGGTGGATCAAGTTGTACCCTCCTAATGAGGGATTAAGTATATGTATCTTATGACGAAGTCTGTGTGTGTTCAGGGGGATGAAAAACCAGTTTCTGGGTGTAAAAACCCTATACCTCCGTATGAGGTACAGGGCTTTCGACTAACTCACTTTTAGTTGAAAGAGACCAGATAAAGGTTCCTCACATCATGAACCCAGGTCTTTCTGACCAAAGGGTTTCATCTATACTGACTGAGCTATGGAGGCTCTATTCTCGTACTACAACACTACTACCATCTACTGCCAATCATCACCAAGTATTTTATGTCTGTAAACTGCATGTGTTCTGAAGACCGATTTGTCTGTACACGGGATGAAAAACCAGAGTTTCTGGGAGAAAAAACCCTGCTACTCCCTTGTGAGATCGGTCAACTCACTTTCAATTGAAAAAGCCCATATAAGGATTCCCCTTGTCATGACAAGAATCAAACCCAGGTCTTTTCCAATCGAAGGGCGCAATATTCTACCAATTGCAGTACGGAGGCACAATTGATGCTTTGAATCTTATTTCAATGATATCCAAATGTTATTTTAATGGGCACTTTGCATTGATGTAATTATTAATGTGTAAACATTACGGTTTAACTTCTATATGTAAAAGTAGTTCAAAATCAAAATCAAAATCTAAATTTGATTTCTCCTCTGATTCCTTTGCCCTTTCATCCTTTTCATCATTTCTAGTAATCAATTTTTTGCAGGAAATTCATCACTGTGATTTACTGAAGATGCCACTTCATTACATGTGAAATACGGATACTCAAGTTTTTCCCTCTTATTTTCTGCTTGATTACTTTAGTGAGGAAAAAGTAGTGATTGCCATTATGATATTTGTTCATTATAGATGAAAAACTGTAAAGAACATTAGTTTATTCTAGAGTTGCTTACTGCTTAACCAACCTCCAAAAGTTGTAGCATAAAGAAGCATAATATATGTGAGGAACCATCTTTTGTGTTAGCTCCTTATTCATCACTGTGTTCTACCACAGGTGCCACTTCATTACATGGGCAAAGTATTATAATACTCATTAATATCAGCATCAGCAGCAGCAGTAGATTTCTTCTGTGAGAATATATTCACTACAAACATATCAAAAAATTATCTGCAAAATACTTTTCTGATGACATAATGAAATGAGAAATTTATTTATGAATACATTTTAGTTGTATGTGCCTATCATACAAGATTTCATTAAGAAGCAAAATTCTGCTAAATCTTGGCATTGCTATTAGAATGGGTGGGGGGGGGAGGGTGGATTCTTGCTTTGAAATATTAACTCCTGTCTAATTGGGAAGGTAAATGATATGAGAGGTGAGATTGCAAGTTTCAATTATTGCTTTAAATATTAAAATAACATGTCGATAATAAGAAATAATGCATCATTGCCATAAAATATTGTTTAATGTAAATTAATATGCACTTAACTGCATATTACTATCTGCAGTTAAATGCATTTCTAAACAAGTGCTAACAAAATTTCTAGATTTATTTCCAATTTCAGGTTCAAAATATACTTAGTACACATTAATTAGCAAATAAATTTCATATTTATCAGTGTGATTTAATAAAATAATCCTATTTAGATTTGTAAATACAGTGTTGAAAATCAATATAACTGTATTGATTAATAAACAGAAGCAAAAATGTGGTAGAGAGAGTCCACATGTACTCTAGCTTGAGATGTATTATATATATGTATGGTATAAGAATATGAAGGGGGGGGGGGAATGGCACTCTGCCAAGTAGCAATTTACACTCTAAAAGCAAGGACAGAATAACAAGTAGCTTTTATCATAATTGATCAAGGGAAAGCACATGAGTTGCTAAGTCACTAGTACCTTTGGCTGGAATACAGACAAAGGATATAACATCTGTTAGGAAAAAAAAGGTTGGAAATAGATGTAACTAGGTAATAAAGAATATATATATAATGCCACATGGTTTCTAATTCACATGCCAGGAAAGCTTTTATACATGCATGCACTAACAATACATAAATATGTGAAGTTACTTTTAATTTTGTAAACTTCAGACATTTCATATTCCTAATGGATTATGTGATTACATATGAAACAGTAATGCTTATTCTATTTTTTGTCCAATGCTGGGCCTGTCCTTTAGAATACGTCCACTGCAATTAAATAATTTAACTTAATTTGTGTGAGAGAGTGATATAATGAAAAAAGAAAACTGGTCTCTCCATTTCCTCATTTAAGATTTTTTTTTCTTTTTTTTTCTCTCTAATAAACTGCAAAATATTCTAAGTTTAGTGGCTTAAAAGCATTTCTTCTGCTTACATGAAGTTACCCACCACTTCTCACAACAAATTTTCTATCATCTTCCTATTTTTTTTTTGGTGGGGGAGGGATGGGGTAATACAATGTGGAGGCCTAACTTGATAATATAATGTATATATACAGTATATATATATATATATAAGGTCAGTTCCATCCATTGCCAGAAATAAGTGACAACTTTTTTTGTGTGTTTTTTTGAACATAAAAACTGGTAGATTGCAATAAAACATATTTCATAGCTTCTAATAAACTGTCCAAATGTTAGTTTTAATCAGAATTGCTTGACAGAACATGTGGAGGCTTTGCCATCTGCGAATGATGCAACTGAAGCAGCTCTGATTTACTATATCATTCAAACACAGAAAATCATGCTAGCATTCAAGTTTTCCCACTTGGTTATACTATAAATTAAAGATGCAAAGAAGTTATTATTATCATTATGTGACACCTCCAGGGAGTCCAAAGACTCATCGAGGGAGGGCACCTACTCTACAACTCTCTGCCTCTACCTAATCCATCCACTACACCAATGCCATCTACTTCCCACCACCACCACCACTAGTATTTTCACAGACAATCACAAACACCCATGCCCACAGCAGGATTCGAACCCACAGCCTTTTGGCTGGAGAGTAGATACGTAATCACTCGACTAACCATAATATATTCTTTGTTTAATCCTTTATCCAAGTGAAGTTACTTCATGACTGGGTTACTTATATACAGAGGCTAATGACTACACATCAATTGCCTTATGCACATATCCTTGTGGACATGTATAACACTATGCATTATGGGAAGGGCCACTACTTGCAAACAGGCAGACAATTTCAACCTTTATTGAAGTCTCATCAGTGGGAGCCAGACCCAGAAGTGATAACAAGGTTGAAGTAATGCAGAAGTCAAATTTCCATATACAAGTAGTCAAAAGTGTCACACCCTGTTACTAAAATATTCTAGATTAGAGATAGATGTTGAAATTTTTTCCATTTGGTTATACTATAAATTAAAGATGCCAATAAGTTATATTCTTGGTTTAATCCTTTATCTAAGTGTAAGCAAACAAAGTTTGAACATGAATTACTTCAGACTGAGCTATTTGTATACTTGCATAGCATTATACATGTTCTCCCAAGGATATGTGCATTGCATTGCATTATGGGATACTAAAGCAAACTGATGTGAAGTCATTAGCTTCTGTATACAAGTAGCCCAGTCATGAAGTAACTGCCTCTGTAGCTCAGTAGGTATAGACAAGCCCTTTGGTTGGAAAGACCTAGGTTCGATCCCATTTGTGATGTGAGGAACCTTTATCTGGTCTCTTTAGACAAAAGGTGCGTACATATTGGGTACAGTCAATATTAGCCAGTCTCATATAGAGGTAGGGGTTTCTCACCTGGAAAAAACTCGTTTTTTTCATCCCCAAGAACAGGCAAACATGAATTACAATCAGGAATACTAAGAAATGGTTCTTCAGCCATAGTCCTGATTTGTCAGCTATGCCAGTCCCGAGCCCATATAAAAAAAAAGGGGGGGGGATTTGAGGGGGGGGAATGTGATGATACAACAGCCATGAACCCCAAAAAGGGGTTCATGGCTGTTGTATCATCACACAAAATTAAAAAATTAAAATGTGCAAACTCTGTTTGCTTACACTTGGATAAAGGATTAAACCAAGAATATAACTTCTTTTCATCTCTAATTTATTTAAAGAAATTAAAATATGCCAGCCTTGTTGGCAAAATGGTTAATGTACCCAATATTGATCCAACGGGCTGCAGGTTCAAATCCCACTTTTGGAATGGCTGTATGTGATTGTTTTTAGTTGGGAGATGAATTTCATTGCTCAGTGTAAGACCACCACCTGCTTATTGGAGGCCTGAGTGTTTTGAAAAAGTTCCATGTTTGGTCTCTAGAGCAGGGTTTCTGGACTATGTAAAAAAAATTTGAATGACAATTTGGAGTGCAAAACTATCTTGGATAACCATATGCAACATGAACTCTAGCTGTTAAACATATATACTGAAACACTTGCTAAATAAATGAAAGTAGGATTTCTAATATGTCTCTGAGCTCTTGTAGTGAAGTCACTTTTGATATATTTTACACTTTATCCTTCATATAATGCTATAGAAAAATATCAAGGGGTGGTTGGGCCTATGAGGTAATTGTTCCTTTTCTATACAGCCACCTATTTGGAAAATGGGCATCCAATGTTTGTTGTACATGTCAAATACGTGACAGTACTCTATTATTTTAGAAAATATCAGAATATTGTTCAAGCCTCAGATTTGAATAATTTCCAAACATATCCAAAAAAAAACTTTCTTATTCTTTAACTCTGCAAAGGAAATGAGTCAGCATTTCATTGTTTGTAAGCATGCTACGCCAAGCATTTCCTTTGCAGATACTCATTAGGTAAACTAGAACCCCAATTATGACAATTCTACCTGTTTACATTCCTTGAAATACAGAATGCTGCTTCATCTGTATGACTGTTGAGGAAAATTGTCCCCTTCTTCAATCTTTTCACATACAATCAGACTATGGTGAATGATATCTGTTACTGATGTGGTTTATGCCGCAATCTCTTTTTTTTTTGAAGCATGTTGTTAGCAGTAGTTCAAGGAATGCCCAATTCCAAACTTCTGTGGTTAGTTGACTTCCTTGGATACCTTTAGACTCGCTTTTCTCAATATTTAGAGTGTCCCCCCCCCCAGAGTAGAAACAGTATTGCACATGTCCTACAGATAAGTCTTTTATTTTAGTGAATATTAGTAATTATTTTTGATTATATCTTACTTTAGAGTGTAAAATTGAGTTGTATATTCCAAAAATTTAATATGGGGTTGCATTTAAAAAGCATTTTTCATGACAGTGATGCATAAAAGGAAAATGGCAGCCAAGATTCCTTGTTCATCAAGTTTAGCATGATAGATTTTGTATGATGTAGGATATGTTCTATGCATTCATTGCCAAGAGTGAATGGATTATGGTATGAAAACGAGAGTGTGACATAAATGTTTTGTGTATGTGTGAGTGCAAAAAATGCAAGTCTTGTGGAAAGTGGGAAAATTAAGTGATTATATTAACAACATAAGAAAATATAGCAAAAGTGTTCTGGAGAATGTGGAAGTAGTGACTGCTAGTGTACAAAATATGAATGAGAGCATGAAAGAAGTGGCTGAAAGTAATATGGATGATGAAGGTGACAGTAAGGAGTGAAATAGTGCATTTATCTGGCATCCTTCACAGAACATAACAGGAGCTGGAGAAACAAATGTTGTGGTACAGCATGCAGGAGAATGAAAGAAAAAGTGAAGTGAGGAAAGCATGCAAGTGCAAGAAACTGGAAATAAGGAGAGGGCATTTTATCAAGATTTGATGATAAGGAGGTGTACTTAATGTGAATATGATGAAAGCATGTTTCCCAGGTGCAAAAGATGAATGACGTTATGTTATTGAAGCTGTTAGTTTGCAGAAGGAAGAAGTGAAAGAGTCGATTGTTTTTGTAGGAACAAATGATTTCAAAGGGGAGAAATATGCACTGAGAGAGGGTATGAAAGAGCTGTTGAAAGAAGTGAAAATGAAGAGTAAGGAAGTAAAGATTGCAAGTCTTCTGCCTCAGTATGACAGGACAGAGTTGAGAAGAAGGGCCATGATTGTTAATGGATCAATGAGAAGATTATGAAGGAGGAATGGTGTGCAGTTTACAGATGTATCATATGATGTATGGAGTGAATTTCATGGATGAAAGGACTTGTATGTGCCTGATGGACTATATTTGAACGGTTTTGGAGTTTGTTTTTTTGGAGAGAGAGAGTGTTGTTTAATGAGAGTTGGTTAAGTGCACAACCAGGAAAACTATGGATGTGGGGTGGGGTGAATGCAATCAAACAAGTGTCTGGCTACTCCTGAGAAAAATGTGTGAGTACAATTAATGAACAACATAAAATGGATTTAACTTATGTACAGTATATATTTTTAATGCAGTAGTATAAATTCTCTCATCTCTTCTTCTAACATCATATTCAGTTCACTCGAGTCAGAAGAGAACAACTGGATTGCCTTTTTAGATCTTCTGTTACTTCGTCATCCAGATGGTAGCCTTCGCTTCTCAGTATTCAGAAAGAAAACACATAATGGATTTTACATTCATCCTTTTTCGCACTACCATAATTGTCAAAAACTGGCACCATTAAGACAGCAGGCACACTCTCTTTGCTCCATTGAATTGCTGCTCCCAAGAAATAAATCACATGAAATTTACTATGATGAGCTTGAAAGAAAGATTGTCAAATCTAGAGAAATTTCTCTAGATTCTTCTCATATCAACAACAGCCTAAGTTTCAATCTCTCTAATGCACACGTTGCTTCTGTTCAGTATTGGCGCACTCGCGACAGCGTGTAGTATACGTTTGTTTGGAACTCAAGCTTGCATTTTGTTTTCAAACATGCTACTGTCTTTCTGTACTTGTTCTGTTATTACAATTTTAAGTCTCTGTAATTCTTTATATATTTCTTTGATTGTGATACCTGAAGATGTTGATTTATTCAACGAAACTTGTTAACTAGTAGTATCTTTTTAAATATACCATGTCATCTTTTTATCTCTCGGTAACAGTCATTAAAGCTATTTGAATATATATATATATAAGGAAAAGGATGGGTGAAATAACAGAGTCTTGAGGAATATCTACATTAACAGGAAAATCTGAAGAGAGAATTCCTCTCACTATTATACATAGTGAATGACCTGAGCGAAAAATGACAATTTGCTGAGAACATCTCAATAACAGAACCTACAAAATGTCTTGGAAAAGTCCAGAGGTGATTGATGTTTGTTAGGAGATCTACTATGAATCTTGATGTTGTTGACCTTTTCCATTATTCTGGACAACACTGAGGTGAGAGCAATAGGTTGGATGGTACACTTATTATCCCCTTTTTTTTTTGAAATTGGAAATAAGAAGGTGTCCAGGCACTAACAATTTATTTATTTCATATGGTGATACAATGGCCATGAGTCCCTTTCATGGATAGGTATGGCACCTCAAACCCCCCCCCCCTAATTTTATCTGGGCTTAGGAATGGATAAAATTGGGGGGGGGGGGTTGACAAATCAGGCCTATGGCTGGGCCTTCAGCATTCCTGACTGCATGGGACCAATTTGCTTGTTCTGGGAGACAAAAAAAAAAAAAAACAGAGTTTCTGGGTGAAGAAAACTCAGGTAAAGGTTCCTCATGTCATGGATGGGAATCGAACCCAGGTCTTCTGACCCAAGGGCTTTGTCTATACTGACTGAGCTACGGAGGTTCTACTAACAATTAGAGATGAGAATGTATATTATACATGACAAAAAGTTATTGTATATTGTCATAAACTACTTGTATATTGTCATAAGCTGTTGTCTTCACATAAATGCAAAAACATTATATTATAGGAAGGGTCACTACTCAGCCCGGTTTCAACCTTTATTGAGGTCTTGTTTAATCTTGGTATTTTCTTGGAATCTGTCCACTGATCAGGCCTCAATAAAGTTGAAACTGGCCTGGGTAGTTACCATTATGGAATACCAAAAGGCATTTGATGTGCAATCAACAGTTCTATATACAAACAGCTAGTCATAAAATTATGTCACACTTATGCCTGGATATAGGATTAAAGCAAAAAATAATTTCTTGTCATTTATATATATATGTTAAAGATACCAAGCTATTTTAAATCTGGTTTTACTCCATTTTCCAAGTAAGCAAACAGACAAACAAGTCAAGTTTACGCCTGCAAGTATTGCAAATCTAGCTGACCCTGCACAGGTCAGCTAGACTTGCAATACTTGCAGGTGCAAACTTGACTTGTTTGTCTGTTTGCTTACTTGGGAAATGGAGTAAAACCAGCTTTAAAATAGCTTGGTATCTTTAACATTATTATACCCAAGGTAAAATACTTTCTACATATATATATATATAATATGCATTCTTATCGTTAACTGTTAGTGTCTGGATGCCCTCTTATCTCCAATTCAAAAAGTGATGAGTCTATCATCCAACTATTGACCTGTTGTTCTCACCTCAGTGTTGTCCAGAGTAATGGAAAAGGTCATCAAGTCTTATTTAGTCTTGTGAATTGAAGAAGAGGGGATATGATTGAGACATATAAGTTGGTGAACGGTTGTTACTAGATTAATGTTGAGATTTTTCATAGAGTAGAGGGAGGCAAGGGTAGAACTAGAGATCATCCCTGAAAGCTGTATAAGAAGGTGTGAACAGGGGAGTGAGAAGCAGGTTCTTTAAGTGGAGAGTGACTGATGAGTGGAATGCATGTCTGCAAATGTGGCAAGTACAGAAACTGTACTCACCACATTGAGTACAGTTTTATTCCATTAATAATAATAATGGAAAAAGTTTTTGTAAAGTGAGGTGCAATTTTTTTTTAAATGGAGAATGGAGGGTAAGTGGACTACATTGTCATAAGGTGTGAATAAAATCGAATATGTTGCTAAACAAGATCAACATTCATCTGTTAATATTCATTAATAATAATAATGTATGTTAAGTATTATGAAATATTCTGCTAGCTAGTCAGATATCTTGTTTTTTTGCTAAATTTCAGCAATTCATTAGCCTGGTTGGGTGAGTTGATAGTGTACCTGCTCTACAACCCATAGAGGGTTTGAATACATTGTGACCATGGATGTTTGTGGATGTCTTTAGATAGAAGATTTGGAGTTAGGAACTGGTTGTAAAAATCCAATGTTTGGTCTTTATTAATCAAAGGGACAGAATGAATCTTGGCTTCTAGGGTAAAGCTGAAAAAACAGCCAGCACATATTCTCTTTTGGCACATTTTTTCCCTTCCAACTACACCACTGCTCACAATCCTTTCCAGCAAGGCATTCCACATGCCAACCTCTCTAATTGTTCCTTCTGCCTGTCACCCTCCAACCTGTATGTTTTTATCCTATTCTTCACTCACAGTCTTATTTCAATTACTTTACTATGATTTTTTGTGTAGCAATTCTTAACTAACATGCATTGGCAATGTACAGCATGTTACAAATGTAGTAGTGAAAAAACATGAAACTTCCATGAAGTAAAAAACACCTCATTGCAGGAGTTATACAAAAAACCCATCAAACTGTGCTTTAAACTCATCCATTGCTGTCAAGCAATGCATTCCACTCACCAATCACACTCTCCATGCAAAGATATCAGCCAGTCATCTATCCAACTCACTAATCTGCATCCAATTCTATCTGCTTCAATTTATTTATCAACATGTAGCAATATCAGAATTGCATTATCTCATTCTCACTTCATATCCCACATTCCAAAGACCAGTTATTACCACTTTAGTCTTCTCTGTACCCTTCCTAATATATCCACATCATCATGAAAAACCAGGTCGCCAAATCTGAGCACAATAATCCATACAACCCCTGATCACAGCCTTATACAATGAAGCCAGAACTGTCATTTCTGTATGTTATAGTCCTCTACATTATTGCCATAATCTGACATGACGATGTCATAACTTGTGCAATGTAACCCCTAAACTACAGGTACTTGTCTACCATCACTACTCCCAGATCACATCTCCTCAACTTCCTTCAAAAATTCTCCATTGAGTGTATATTTGCATCCCATTGTTGCTTACCAAATATCAGAAACACTTTGCAACATTGAACTGACAGTTCCACTCACTTGCCCATTCAAATAATCTCTCCTGTAAGGCCACATTCTCATTCTCTGCTCATTCCTCATCGTTCTCCCTAGTTTTGCAAACAGTTAAGCCCATCCCATTATGATTAATATACAAGTTACATAACAATTGCACCAAAACAGATCCTTGCAGCACATCACTAGCAATTTTCCTCTTTCTGGATACCACAACCCAATAGTTTGCTGTTGCTTATCAGCCGGTCACCTATCCAACTCACTAATCTACATCCAATCCGATTTGCCTCAATTTATTTATCAACATGTAGCAACCTATCAAAAGCCTTTGCAAAATCAAAGCATAATACTCTTATATGCATCTCTTTTGAGTAATACATTCATCACCTTAAGTTGGTAAAACATGACCTTCCTTTAACAAACTCATGCTGATATCATAGAGAATACTGCTGTTATCAATCCACTTCTTTAACCTAGCTCTCACCAACCTCTCCAACACCTTAACAACTAGTCCAGATATACAGATTGGTCTATATTTGTAGCCTTTGTTTTATCAAGACATCTGTGAAGTGGAGATAGGAGACAGCTTTAAGTTTCCAAGCTAAGCTTTTCATAATTACTGGCCTTGCAATTCTCCATTTATCTTTTCCTCACAGAAGTCTTTATATGGCTAACCACCACCCAGGTGACAGCTTCATAATCACTCTCATCAGCTGGAGGGGAATGTGACCCTCCACTCCCAATCACATCCTCTGATGAAATTATGGGAAGACTAATACTCATTGATCCTTGCATACCCTACTTTACATACTGTCTAAGATAGGTCTCTCAAGAAAGTCATTTTCCTTATTCTCAAATCCTATCTCTTCATTCCAATCTATATATTATCATACTTAAAAATGCCATAACGATCACCCTTCCCTTGTTTACTAAACTAAGTTGCTTATACATTTCTTCATCACCACTCTCTATATTCCCTGGCCTATATCAACATCCAACTAAATATCTTTTCACGTCAACCTCCAATACTCTCCACACCATAATGCCCCAAAATCATTGCCACTATTTCCCTCTTGCATCTCTACCTTATGTGGAAATAATTATTATGCTATCAGCAGCAGCAGTACTCCTGCTTTCCTTCTTGTCCTCTCTATCCTTACAAAAAACACCACACCCTTCCATTTCTATTCCTGTCAGGATATCACCCTCATCTAACCATATTTCACTTATTCCAACAATTTTTGGGTGAATAAACTCATTTTTTTTATTTTTTATTTCTGATGCTGCTGATATATGTAAATAAACACAGCAGTTCACTTTTAGGGCTATAAACAATCATAATGCCACCTGTTGGTTACGATTTTCTGACCACACCTGCCCGTGCCCAATCACCTGTATCACCACTTATCCCCTCAAGCTCAACTACCTCCCGTGCATTCCAGGTTCTTTCATCATCTCTCACACCACTATTATTTCCATTAACAAGCACTTCAGTCGCATCCATTTCATTTTCCTTATCTTTCACTTGCACCTCTTACTTTCTATGATCTCTTGCTTGCATCACTCATTGCATTGTCTCCAGTTGACTCACACCATCACACCAAAGCAATTCAAATGCAATCTGTCACTTTTGTACAAATCCATTCTTCCCTTAAATACATGTAGCCCATCTACAAATTGCACTTGCTTATCCTCACATAGTTCTACCAGCATACCCTTCAAGATTCTCACTCTCTGTGTCTCAACTTGTCATTGTCATATCTTGGCAAGACACTGAAAATTTTATATAAAAGATAATACCACACTGTTATCTTTCATCCTCCTCATATTCATCACTACATCCTTTTGTAAACACTCTTGCGGATTACTTCTCATATCCAAAGCATGAATTATCTCCCCCCCTCCCTCCTGGAAAACAGACCTTGTGGACACTCTCATTAATCATACCTCTAATAAAAGAATCTCCAGTCATTATCTCTTTTTATCTACTTTCCTTCATTCTATTCTTTTACATTTCCTTATATTCCTTTCCACCAAACATATGAGGATATTAAAATATGAAAATATAAAAAAATTAAAACATGAAAATATGAGGATATTAAATATCCATCACTTTAAAACCAAATAAATGAAACAAAAGTTTTGAATATCACTAGAGAGTTTCTCTTAAAGGAGTGTAAGTTTTGAATTTTTTAAGCGCATGTCTTAAGTAGTGCAAGAAGCCATGCCATGAACAAGCAGTGATTAAGGCAATCAGTGGAAAACATTAATGGGAGCCAGACCCAGGCAGAAACATAAGAGGGCAAAAATTTCTGTTCAATACCACAGCAATCCCATGTCAGAGAGTTGTATTTTTCTTCTTCCATGAGATGAATGGTAAGCATAAAAATATGATACCAAGATACAGAGCCTAAACGGCTTCAATTTGGCAGGCTTAGTAAAATATAATGAGGATATCAAATACCCATCATTGTTTCAAAAAACAAAAAAAAAAGTTTCGAATTTTACCAGAGTTTATGAGAATAAACTGTAATGTGAATTACAGAGTTTGGTGGATAGCAGGAAAAGAGGAGATATGACAGAGACCAAGTTAGTTAAAGGATTCTACCAGATTAATACAGAAGGAATTATAAATAGAGTGGATGTTAAGATGAAAAGAACAAGAGGCCATCCCTGGAAGTTGTATGAAGATGCACTGAAGAAGGGTGTGAGGAATGCATTGCTAGAGTGCATTGTGAATGCAGAGAGTGTAAATAACTTCAAAGTTCATTATGATAGACATGTTGCTGGTTGAGTGGGCCTCCCACAATAAGTATTGACTTCATGGAAGTTACTAAAATAATAATAATAAAACCTTGGCATTATATTTTATCTAATCTAACTAATCTTGCCAAATTGAAGCCTTTTAGGTTTTCTATTTGGTATTACCCCTAGTATATTCCATTACATGGAATATACTAGGGGTTCAAGAGTGCTTGACCTAGTAATTGCATCTGAAAATTTGACTGTAATGAATATGATCACGTTGCCACCAATTGGTGAGAGTGATCATAAGGTCTTGAGCTGGGAGGTGGCTAAATGTGTGAAATTTTCAATTAAGACAGGGTACATGTGGAATTACCAGGCTGGTAAGTATGACAAGCTTAGGAGAATGCTTGGTGCCAAGGCATGTAAAAATGCAAGGGCTGGATGTTGATAGTGCATGGGAAGTGGTTAAGGAGCGTTTGCAGGAGGTAATGGCTGACTCCATACCTAGAGTCCGGATAGTAAATCAAGTGGGGGTTAAATGGATGAATAACACCATTAAACTAGAGTAGTAAAGAAAGAAACAACTGTGGAGGGAATTTAAGGAGAAAGGTGACCTGCAGGCACACGAAAAGTATAAAGCACAGGCCAGAAAGGTAACTAGTGTGGTAAGAAAAGCAAAAGCAGATTATGAAAGGAAATTAGCAACGCAAGCTAAAGAGAATCCTAAACATTTTTTCGATATGCTGTAAGTAAAAGAAAAAATGCATACAGCAGAATGATTTTAAGGAATGCCGATGGTGGGGAGGTAACCGAATCAGTTGAAATAGTGGAATTACTGAGCGAGTACTTTGCAAGAGTATATCATCCAGGTGGTGATATTGCAGGAATGAAGGAACAATAGCTTATACAGGAATTGAGGTGAATGAAATGGAGGTGAATAGTATATTAGAAAACTTTAATGTTAATACATTTGTGGGATTGGATGGTATACCAGCTTGGGTCTTACGTGAAGTGGCAAAAGAATTGTCAATGCCCTTGACCATTTTGTTTAATTTGAGTCTCAGGTGTGGGTTAGTCCCAGGGGTGGGGGGTGGAAGGAGGAGAAAATAGTTCCTTTGCATAAAGGAGGCTCCAAGACTGCTGTTGCAAATTACCAAATGATCAGCATATCAGGAGTCGTTGTCAAGGTTTTGGAGAAAGTAATCAAGAGAAAAATACAGGAATGGATAGATGATAATGGGATACTGTATGGTTTTGTGAAGGGCAGATCACGCCTCAGTAACTTGCTCACATTTTATAACACGGTGACGGCTGAACTGGATAAGGGTAATGGGTTTACAATGATACTGCTGGACCTTTGACAGGATACCACATGGAATTCTAATCAGTAAACTGCGGCAGATGGGGATGGATATAGAGTTGGTGAGATGGATAGGAGGGTGGTTGTGGAGAGATATCAGAGAGTGGTTTATTCAGGAGTAGAGTCGAAAAGAAGGCCTGTGACTAGTGGTGTGCTGCAGGGTTCTGTTATTGGACCACTGCTATTTAATTTGTTCATTAATGATATCGGAAAGTATCTGAGGGGAACTATTCATCTGTTTATGGATGATGCAAAGTTGGGTAGAGCAATAGTGAATGCACATGATGTCAAAATTTTGCAGGATAATTTGGATAGATTGGAAGACTGGGCTAAGGAGAATGGATGTCAGTTTAATGTGGCAAAGTGTAAGGTTATGCATTTTGGGGCGAAAAGATTAGCAGCAGTATACCACATTAGTGGAACTGTACTCCAGGAGATTGACAAGGCCAGGGATTTGGGAGTGTTGGTGGACAGGGAGTTGAAGTTTAGGGGGCACACTGCAAAAGTGGCTATATCAGCTCATCAGATCACTTGGTTACTGAAGAATACTTTGACGAGCAGAGACAAGCAAGTTATTGTTCCTCTTTATCAAGCCTTGATAAGACCCAATTTTGACTACTGTGTCCAGATTTGGGCACCAGGGTTTCTTCTTGATGGGGAGGAGGTAGAGAGGATCCAGAGGCGAGTGACCAAGATGATAGCTGGTCTATGGAATGAACCTTATGAGAACAGGTTGAAGATCTGTGGGTTGCAGAAATTGGCTGATAGGCAGAAGAGGGGTGATATGATTGAGACATTCAAATTACTGAAGGGTTTTTTACACGATTAATTCAGAGGAAATTTTTCAGAACAGGTCTGGTGGTGGGAAAACTAGGGGCCATCCATGGAAACTGGGCAAGAGTGTGGTTAGTAAGGGTGTTAGAACTAGGTTTTTTGCTTGGAGAGTGGTGAATGAGAGGAATAAGCTGCTAATGTTTGTTGTGGGTGCCATGACTGTGAGTGAGTTCAAGGCAAAGTATGATAGATGAATAGTTGTTCTGGACATGATATTTAGGGCTTCCCTCGATGAGTCTAAGGACTCCTTGGAGTTGCCCGTAATAATAATAATAATAATTACTTATGCACCTATTAAGAATTCATTTATAAAGAATACAACTCTCTGATATGGGACTGTTGTGATATTGAACAGTGGGTCTTTGCCCTGTTAGGTTTCTGCTTGGTCTCTGATGAGAACCAACAATTTTGAAACAGCTATCAGGCTAGTGACCTAATCAGTGCATTAACAAAATGTGAATATATATGGGCCCCTGGGCAGAATTCTTTTAAGGAGCATAAACCAAGGCACCTCCCTATGCAGAAGGTTTATTCACAAACTTTCTGGTAAACTTCAAAACTTCTGTTTAATTTATTTGGTTTTAAAATGATGATGGATATCTATATCCTCATCATATTTTACAAATCTTCAAATTGAAGACTTTTAGGTACTATATTTTGGTAGTAGCTAAATTTTTAAAACTGTTTACATTGCTGAGAAAAAAAAAATGTGGAGATATATTTTTGACCATATCAACTTATGAAATTAATTTGTGACAACAATTTGTTGGAATCCTTATTAAGGTATTATAATATTTTTTGTTTTATTTTTCTTATTTGGCATCCCAACAGTGTAATGCAATGAATCTCACATAATAGTGAAGTATGCGTTATAAGCAAGTCAATGTTAAAAATTACTGCTTTGGAAATGCTGCTTTTCTGGTGTAAAATTCGCAAAATCATAAATATTGTAAGTAGAAACAATGATATTTAATATAATGATCTAATTTATAAAATTTCAAAAAGCATTAAACAAACATGAAAGTAAAAAATATTTAATATCTTTATTCTTTATACATGTGATGTGTGAACAGTTCTACACCACATTTATATACAATAGTAATAAAAATTGCAGTTTTGAAATAAAAATGCTGAAGTCACAGAAATTTTACTAAAGCAACTATTAAGGCAAAATTCCAAGGATATAGCATTGCTTATTTCAAAACTAATTTACATATAATCTCCTTGAACTTAATCTTATATTATATTGAGCTATCACATGAATACAAACTGGTTAATTTACAACTGATTAACAAAAGAATTTGGCAGTGAAGTCAGAGGAGATTTACCTCATTGTCAAAATGAGCAATAACAAAACCATATGACATGTTTGTTCTTATACTCCAAAATGTAATTATATAATAAATAATGCAAATAAAGAATATTCGACTATCATTTAGATGGTTAAACCTTTTTCATTATATGCAATAATAATTGTATATAATAAAGGAATAATAGTTGAACTTATCACAATCAATGCAAACATTTTAACAATGAATTTTTGATCATTGATGTCATACACATTTTCACAAAAAAAAAAAAAAAAAAGAAAAAAAAAAAGAGAATATATACCTTACAATTTAAAATGTATATATATCAATGACCAATGTCCAGAAACACAACTTAGAGACACTGGGAAAATCAGTATAAACAGAGAATAAGCAGACATAAAATTAATGAATTTCGATGACAGATCAGTTTATAAGATATGTCATCAATCAAAACTCCATAGCAAAGGAAATTCATAATAACAAACCTGCTACAACAACATTACATAAAATATAATGGCATTATGCCAGGATTCCAGCTAGGTGTGCATGGTGGTATAAATCTAAAAGGAACTGTAAGTTATTCCCATAACTATCAACCCATTATTGATACAGTATGGTCTCATGCAGGGTTGAGCAGTTTTGCTCTAGCATCTGATTTCTAATATTTTGTAATTATATTACTGACTAGGATATATATATCTAAGTTTCAAAAACCTTTAAAGTCAGGGGGTAGGCTGAGGATTAACAATATTAGGAACATTCGTTGGGTCAAGAGACAATAGTGGGGGACCCAAGTTATATTCTATTCAGAAGAAAATAAAGCCATAATATATTTTATAATTTTTAAAACAGGCATATTCATGCATTATATATGCAAGCGCACGCATGCACGCACATGCACACACGTCATGCACTAATGTGACAGTTGAATGTCTAATCAGATTTTTGCTTTCTTAATCTCATTACAGATGATTTAATAAATGATTATATGGAAAATGTGATATAATCATTTGATGATTTATATATGATGAGATTAAGAAAGAAATATCTGATGAAATTACTTAAAACTCAAACACCACATTAGTGCCCTTTTTTTTTTTTTTTTTTTTTTGTATAGAAAATCTTTTAACACAAATTATTCTTGTACATGGCTTCACTAATATATACTGTAATACAATATTGCCTTAAATCCCTATTTACATAAAGGTTTTGTGGGCCCAGTTCAAAATACAGAGATTCACATAGCACCGGGACATAAAAAGGAGAGAGATACTATTAGTACCATCACTGCTTTATGTTTCACTTTTCTTTGTTGTTTTCACAGTTTTAAAGTACAAAATATAACTATTAAAATAAGGAAGAGTTATCTTTATCTATATATAAATGATATAATCAGTGAATCAGTGTGTGTGTGCACGCGTATGTAAGTAAATATTTGATTTTGTGTTTTCCATTTTACTTAACTTACAAAATGAGTCACTAAATATAACCCAGGTTCTCTCATTCCCCAGGTGAAGACAAAAAAAAGTCAATGACATTGTGTTTAAGTGGAACATATTATGCATGTATATTAAAAATTTAGTTTTCTTTCAATTTTTTTTTCAGAAGAGATTAGTTAAACTTTATGAAATGTATTCCCTATCCCCAAGCTCATATTAATAATGTGAGAAGATTGTATTTATTAAAATGCTACAGATATAATAAATTAAAAAACTAAACAATCATGTCACTTTCACGATATGAAGTGTTATATAATCTAAGGCAGATAATGTTATCGGAAAGGTCACAATTCAAAATGCTATCCCCAGTTATGCATAGACACATTCGCTCTTATTCTTACATAGGATGTATAGATTTTTTTAAGAAATGTCATTAACACCACTGTATCTTATTTCATTTTCTTGAAGTAAAAGTTTACAGTTTTTTTTTGGAAAATACAGAAACACCATAGAATGTTTGAAACCTTTTTGTTGTTAAGCATAAGCAAAAGTAAGGAACAAAGTTGATACATATGGAATTCTCCGAATGATTTTATTAAAAATACTAAAATATATTATATTGTTTATCATGCACTTTAATTAAACCAATTAAGTTATTATGAAAGTATAAATTACTATGGAATTGCAGACTGATGATGATATTCGGCCTGTAGAATCCCACTTCTGAGGAAGGACTCCCTAATGAGGGTTGGGTCTACTTCTTTCATGGTGATGTATGAAAGATAATCACAAATATTCATGCCCAAGGTGGGATTTGAACCTACAGCCTTTTGGCTGGCAAGAGGATAAGCTAACCACTTGACCAACCAGGTTTGTGCATACTCAGTATATTTCAGAAATGTGTTACTGTTTTAGTGTCATAAGGAACTTGACTATTAAACATGGTCAATATGCAATTCAATCCTTTTAGATTATTTTTTGGAAGGGAACAGTTATTGAAAAGAACTCATCAACATAGAATCCATCATGCTATCAGCATTTACAAGTAGAAAATGAATACATTTAACTCTCATTACAGTAAATACCATTATGGTTTTATTTATTATTATTATTATTATTATTCAGGCCTCCATGGAGTCAAAAGATCATCATGGGAGGTCCTTTCTAAGAAACACGAGTCTATCAAGACTCATCGAGGGAAGTCCCCGTTCTCGCTCTCACCACTCCATCAGGCAATGCATTCCATGGTTCAACCACCCTCCATGCAAAGAAACCACTCCTCACCCTCTTTCTCACAGTTTCCTTCCGTAATTTCCAGGGATGGCCCCTTGTCGTGACTCCTTCCTGCTGTTCAACTAACCAAAAGAACCCCCCAGTGTCAACCCTGTAACCACCTCTCAACAGTTTAAAAGTGTCAATCATATCACCCCTCCTTCTTCTATCCACCAAACTCTGCAGTCCACACTCCCTCAGCTGATCCTCATAACTAACATTGTACAGTCCCGACACCATCTTTGCTATCTGCCTTTGCACTCTTTCCACAGTTAATTTATTCCCTTCAAATCCTGGGGACCAGATCTCAGAACAATAGTCAAAGTGTGGTCTGATCAGAGTCTTATACAACGAAATGATAACCATTTTATCTCTGCAGGTCAGTGTCCTTCTCATTATTGCAGCAATTCTCTGCATTACCTTCACTACCTTTGCAATATGTCCCCTAAATTTCAGGTTTCTATCAATCATCAAACCCAGATCTCTTGTCTCTCCTACTTCCTCCAGTTTAACTCCTCCCATAGAGTATGCAGCGTCCCAAACCTCAAGACCTTACATTTTGCTGCATTAAACTGACACCCCCATTATTTTGCCCATCTATCTAGCTTATTCAAATCCTCTTGCAGAGCTACCACATCTGCACTATTACTAATAACCCTTCTCAGCTTCGCATCATCCACAAACAACCGAATATTCCCTTGCAATCCACGGACAATGTCATTGATATAAAGGTTAAACAATATAGGTCCCAGTACTGAGCCCTGTGGAACCCCACTTGTAACCTTCTGCCTCTTTGATATTGCTCCACCATTCACAACTCTCTGATACCTGCTGTCAGACAGCCAATCCTGAATCCAGTTGACCAATCTGACATCCAGACCCGTGTGCTGCAACTTGAATATCAGCTTATCATGTGGCACCCTGTCAAATGCCTTTGCTAAGTCTAGGAAAATGGCAGTATATGACTTTCCCCTCATCTAATGCTCTTGTAACTTTATCATAAAAGGCTAGCATGTTGCTAAAACAAGAGCGCCCCTTCACAAATCCATGTTGACTCTCACTGATAACATCACCCTCATCTGCCCAATGCTGTATATGGTCCCTCACTACGTTCTCCAAGATCTTACTAACTACTGATGACACACAAACTGGCCTATAATTAGACACCTCCAGTCTGCTACCAGCCTTATGCAATGGCACTATCTTATTTTCCTTCCATTCCATGGGCACCTTTCCCGCAGCCAGACTTTCATTGAAAAGCCAAGTCAAGGGCACTGTCAGTTCCTTAGCACATTCTCTCAAAACTCGTGGTGAAATACCATCCAGTCCCACAGCTTTACTAACATCCAGAGTACTCAGCATATGGAACACACTCTCCTCCTGTACTGCTAAACCTCAAACCTGCTCTATCCCTCTAGTATTCAAATTGACTCCTCCAGGATGAAATACTCCAATAAAGTGTTCATTGAACAATTCCACTATGTCCTCTGCAGCAGTCACTCTTTCCCATTTTTATCGCACAATGTCATTCTTCCACAGTCATTTCTCCTCCTACTGGCCACATAGCTAAAAAATTCCCTAGGATTTTCCTTAGATCTAAGGGCCAATCTTTTCTCATATTCCAGTTTCGCCTTCCTTACCATACTAGTCACTCTTCTGGCCTGTGTCTTATATTCTTCATGCATCTTCTCTTCACCTCTCTCCTTATATCTCTTCCATAGCCTCTTTTTCGCATGTAGCTCCTGTTTAATATTGTTTGTCATCCATTTTACTCCAAATTGTGTCCTCTTCTTCACTCATGGAATACAGCTTACCATTGCTGCTAACAAATATTCCTTCACAATTTCCCAAGCACTAATGATATCCAGGCCTTCCAATTCCTCCCTCCACGAAACTTCCCCAAGTTGAGGTCTAAGACTATTATAATCACCTGTTTTATAATTCCACATACGTTCCCATCTCTTTGATACTCCTGCATGTCTATCCATTTTCCCTATGGTCACTCTCTCCAACTGGTGGGAGAGATGTCATCTCAGTTATTATCAACTCTTCTGATGCTATAACCAAATCCAAAACTCTTGAATCTCTTGTTTTACCTCTGTTACATGTTGCCTAAAACATTTGTCCCTCAAGAATTCTAGAAATTCCATTCCCTTATTGCTACATGCATCTTCCATTCCCCAATCTATACTGCTGTAGTTAAAATCTCTCATAACAATCATTCTTCTTGCACTTGCAATGCTCAACTGTCTCAACATCTCCTGGTCCCCCCCCCTGGTCTGTAGCAACATCCCACTAAATATCCTGTCTTGCCCACCTCCACCTCACACCATATGCTTTCAAAATCATTAGTGTCACAGCCTTCCAAAACCTCCACTCTTAGAGGAGGTTTTGGAAGGTCGTCACTTATCATAAGCAGTACTCCACCACCACGCTTTCCCTTCCTATCCTGCCGAAAAATGCTGTACCCAGCAACTTCTATTCCTGTTATTATATCCTCTTCTGTCAACCATGTCTCTGTGATCCCAATAATCTTTGGCCAGACTGATGCTATCAGTGCCACCAATTCCTCTCCCTTATTCCGAATACTCCTGGCATTGGTATAAAGCATAAAAATGCCACTGTTTCTATACCCAGCATTATCCCCTCTAGACTCCACTGGGCTCAGCGTTACCTGATGTCGCCCCCCCCTTCTCCCAAGTACCCATTCCCACAAGAGGCCACCCCTGCTACCATCCACACTGAGACACACTGACTCGTTCAGAATAGCAATCTCTCTCTAGATGCCTATGTCCTTCCTCATTCAGATGCAGGCAGTCTCTCGCATACAATTCCTCTCTGCTCTCAAACGCACTCCAAGCATCCACATATTCGAATCCCCTCTTCTAGCACATTCTCGCTATTATGCCATTCAATATCACTGCTCTTCTGCTTAGCTCGACATTATCATACCTAGGCAACACACACTATCTTTCCTCTCTGTGTCTTCTTTCATGCAGCCTCAAGCAAGAATCTCATATCTCTCGCTGCCCTATTTACACCACCACTCAAGTCATTTGTTCCCACCATCACAATCATCTCATCCACCCTTTCACCTCTTTTAATTGCCAGAGCCACACTTTCTATCATTCAAAGTAGCAACACCCCAATTTAATGTGAATACCATCCATTAGAAGTAGAAAAGTTTTTTTACCTTGGATATACTATACATTAAAGATACCAAGCAATTTTATAAGCTTTGTTTTAATCCTTTATTCCAAGCAAGCAAACAAGCAAGTGAGCCAAATTTGCGACTGAAAGTATTTTCAGGCCTGAGGAAACTAGTGGTAAAGGTGGAGTAAGGTATGATCACTTGCCTTAGTATCTCTCATAATGCAAAGCACATCTCCTTGCGGACATGTATGCTGCTATGCATTAAGGGAAGGGCCACTACCCAGACCAGTTTCGACCTTTATTGAGGTTTCATCAGTGGGAGCCAGACCCTGAGATGCCAAGGTTAAAGTAATACAGAGCTTATAAAGTTTACCTATACGAGCTGCCACCAGGTGCTTTGACCTTATTATATAAAAATCTCAGGATGAGAGAAAGATGTAGAAAAGTTTTTTACCTTGGGTATACTATACGTTAACGATACCAAGAGTGATCAGAGCTTATTCCACATTTTACCACAAGTTGCCTCAGACCTAAAAATACTTTCAGGTGCAAACTTGGCTTACTTGCTTGTTTGCTTACTTGGGACAAAGGAATAAAACCAAGCTTATAAAATTGCTTGGTATTTTTAACGTATAGTATATCCAAGGTAAAAAACTTTTCTATATCTTTAGTATTCAATACAAAGAAACTAGAAAATGAGACTTATTTGTGTCTACTGCTTCACAGAAGGTTCTACTAAGAAGGAAGTAGAGGACTTCTTTGAGTTATTAGAGAAAGCAGCTGACATAAAGAAAAAGCTGGTTCTAGTTGAAGATCTAAACAGCAGCAGAATAGGATATGATTACCAACAGATATGGTTTGGAAAAATTTGAGAAAATATCAGAGGTCCAAGATATGATCTAGTTATTAAAAACACCATGTTCTAACAAATATATGCATAAATCCACACAGAGAAAATACACATCAGAAATAATAAGTCTTACTGTGTTGCTGCTGATAGTGATATCTTTACACTGGTTCAGCATACGAAAGTATACAGGGAATTTGAAATACAAAGTGATCACTGTTTAGTTTTGAGCAAGAGATAAAAATGCATATCACATTGAAAACATGTAAGTCAGATTTTTTAAAAATCTGACTTCTGTCTTCTCACACAGCTCTGCCAGCATACCATTCATGATTCTGGCTCTCCATCTCACCCATTATTGTCTTACCTCTAAAACACACTGACAACCTTCACCACTATACTGTTATCTTTCACTCTCCTCAATACTCTCCTGTTACCCACCCTTACATTCTTCTTATGTCCACTTAAATCATCTGTTTCCACAACTACCACTACTTCTCTTGCTTGTTTCCTCTTCATATCCAAAGCATGAATTATCTTGCTCATTCTCCCTCCTGGATATGTGACCTTATGGACTCTCTCATTAACCAATTTTCTAACAATGGAATCTCCATACACTGCTATTCTTTAATCATTCATCACCTCTGTTTTTATTTCATTCTTTCTTTCTATTCTTTTGCACTCTTTCATTTGTTTTCATTATATGTCTAATATTACTCTGCATATTTCTCATTTTGTTTTCATTTTGAATAACTCTTTCTTTGAATCTTATATTCTGGAAATTTCACTCTGTTGCTCCCATAGTCTTGCTATCTCTCATTCTGCCACACTAGCTTTTGTTCCATTTCTGTTTCTTTTATTTATGCATTCATTCCTTCAGTCTGCTTCACATTCTAACAAAATATTGCACTTTCTACAAATCCACATTCTCTCTCATCTTCTGTTCAGTCTCTTCGCAAACACATCTTTCACATTTCACTACGCATGCAAGTTGCACAGATGATGTTAAACCATTACTGAAAAAGTCTACACACATAAACCTCGTGCGTACCACCACTGTGTTTCGTTCAAGGTAAGATTCAGAAATTCAGTTAAAAAAAGCCAGTATCAAGCCACAAGGCCAACAATCATGCAGACATTCATGCTTCTAAGCTGTCAAAAATAAACAACAGTATACTAAAATGCAAGCAATATCGCTAATTATTACAGAGGATAGCGCTTATCTTTTCCACAGCCCTTTACCAACATATAGTGGTCCTAATGTATCATTTCCTAATGCTATCATAATCATAATGTATAATATTATTATTTATCAATCATTACATGGATCACATTATGAAGAAATGTAGCATTAAACCAGATATCAAAATTAGAGAGATTCATCTCAGTCTTTACTTTATGCAGAGGATTTCATCCTTCTAAATAAATCTAGTACAAGTTTCAACTCTTAACTAAATTAGCATGAAATCAGCAATACAATAAAGACTATGAAAATAGGGAGGAACACGAAAACATCAACTGCATTCTCAATAGAACTTATTGAATAGAAGTAAAGTATTTCAGCTATTTAGGCACAATTTTTAGCAAAGATGACAAATTAAATATGGATGGAAAATGGCCAACAGAATAAGCAAAACTGATATGGTAGGGAATCATTTGAACAATTTATATGAAGTATGGAAAAAATCGTAAACATACAAACAGGCAACATATGTGACAGGCTTCTAACTAGTTTTAATTTATAGTTCTCAGAGCTGTGTTAGAAATAAAACAAGTGATTAGACTTGAGACCACAGAACTCTGAGAACATTTTGTTGAGTACATAGCATCATTGTCAGAATCATATTAAAAATGATATCAGAAAGGAAGCTGACTTTTATTATCCAAGAATATTTGAGAAGAGCTAATTTAAGTTCATGCAAACAGATGCAAGAGAGAAGGCTAGCAAAACTGGTATCTGATGCCAGGACAAAAACTCAAAAATAGCATAAGCAAGTTTTTCTTGCTATCTGTTGATTTTCTAACTGAGAAAGGAATTCATAATCATTGTTGTATCTAAATTAAAATATGATATCCAAAATGTTTAAATTATACTTTTTTTTAAAGGATTTAAAGTATACTCTTTAGAATAAGAAGGCTTAATGCTGAACTAGAAGAAAGCATGCTCATAAAAAACTAGGAGTCAAAATATTAAATTACATGGAATGCAGGTATTTTAACAGTTAAAATATTTACACAAAAATTTATTAATTGCATTATCAATTGAATGGCAAAGAATCTGCAGTGAAAGATTTCAAAATTTGTGAAACATTTTTGTATATTACCAACTGCAAATTAATTTTTAACAACAGTTTTGACTTTCTTTCCATCATTTATAGAGTTAAAAATGATTTCTCCCTAATGTGAATATTTTTAGTAAATAAAACTATTAAAATCAAACTCACAGGGACCATTATTATAATAGAATGATTACTAATATTTGTTTATGTTCCAATTCCAAAGCTTGGAAAAGATACTTTCTAAGATGAATTATATAAAATCTCGTTACAAATCATCTTATTTGATAAGCATTGGCAATCAATTTTGAAGATTAGGAACATTAACTTTTTTTTTTTTTTTTTTTGCTAATGCCTTTTAACCCTATCAAGCTTTGGAGACTGAGTGGGCAGTTCAATCTTCACCAGTAACCAATCAAAGATAGCTGGTCCATGACTAATTATAGGTGGCAACCAATGAAAAGATGGGCAAACAAGTGCTGCCATTTCTCAGTACCTAACCCTGACATTACTGTCTGAAATAATGTGGGTTCTACGGTCTATTTTCTTGAGTTTCTGGAATGAAAAACCCGAGTTTGCTGGAAAAAAACCTGATTGCTCATGCCAAAGATTGACTAACTCAGGAAGTGGTCAAACTGGTACCGGGATGCAAGTTGTTCAGATGATCTTTGAAAGCAATCAGCTCATCCATCGTTCCCGACCAAATGATGAAAATATCACCGACGTAAAGTAACTAAACTTTTGGTTTCTTCTGATAAGTTTTCAATGCATTAGGTTTGAATTTTTCCATAAACAGGTTGGCTAAGGCTGGAGAAGGGGGGGGGGGAGAATCCATGGCAAGTCCTTTTTGTTTCCAATATTTTCTTGAAGTATGAAAAAAGTGTTGGGGAAAAAAAAAAAGGACATGCCATGGGTCCCCCATCCCCTTTCTCCAGCCTTAGCCAACCTGTTTATGGAAAATTTTGAAAGTAATGCATTAAAAAGAAGAAACCAAACGTTTGGTTATATTACATCAATGATATTTTCATCATTTGGTCAGGAACAATGGATGAGCTGATTGCTTTCAAAGATTATCTGAACAACTTGCACTTGCATCCCAATATCAAATTCATTCTTGAATTAAAACAGCACAAAAATAACCTTTCTTGATATCCTTGTCGAAGTACACAAAGAGGAAAAAATGGTTATCCTTTTCCACTTAGAGAAAACCAACCACAATGGGAAGAGTTTTAAATGCCACTTCACACCACCATCCATTGCAAAAGATAGGCATAATTAAAACTTTACGAGACAGGGGAAGTAATATATCAAGCACGTCAATTAAAAGGAACGAAGAACTGCACTACTTGAAACAGAACCTCATACTTAAGTTTTGAACCCAAGACGATCAGAAAAAAAAAAATCTCCTGCAACTCCCTTACTTAAACAAGATTTTAAGAATGGAATCAAGCTGCTTTACATCAAGAATTTTACAGACAAAGTGGCTGCGTTGCTCTGCGGATACAACATAAAAGCTTTTTCACCTTTACAAAAAATATCAAGATTCCTACATCCACTAAAACCTCATCACCTCATGAAAACACAAGGCACCTATGAGATTCATTGCTCTTGTGGCATTTGTTATGTACACGAGACAGGGAGATCAGGAGGGATCCACGTGTCTGAACACAAAAAAGACATCGAAAAAAGAAGAGAGCATAAATCAAGCCTGGCATTCCACACAACCACCACTGGTAATCAAGTACTCTGGCAACAAACAAAAATGTCATATATTGATAATTACTGTTTCACAAGAAAATTTAAAGAAGCCTCACAAATGCTTAGGATCCCTACACACTGCAATAAAAATTAAGGCTTAAATTTACATCAAGTATGGTCTGCTTTCATCAAAAATTTAACTGCCACAGACCTAGGATATAGTGGGTGTGATACTACAGAATGTGATAGCAACAACTAGCAATGTTCCAACACGCATATAGTAACGAACTTATTTGCATTCTGGTTTATTAATTATATTTAATACTTGTGAAGTATCAAAAACAACTAATACGTGTAATTAATTGTTAATAAGCTTTTGATGTGTAAAACTTTTATGTACTACTACTACCCCTGATGATGTACATGTCGGGTTTTTTATTACTCATTTTTAATAAACTTATTGTTTATATTACAATGTGGTCGCAATACCAAAAACTTCCTACATCACTGTATATGATTATCTCTTATTTAACACACTCATTACCTTATTATAAAATGCAAGTTAATTGCTAAAACAAGACCTACCCTTTATAAATCCATGCTGACCATCATAAAGAATGCTATGTCCATCAACCCAATCCTGTATTCTATTCCTAATCAATCTTTCTAACACCTCGCCTACAACTGCAGTTATACTGACTGGTATATAGTACCACTCAATCATGGAAACTTCTGTCCTAGAACCATGCTTGTGGAGAGGTACTATTTTGCCTTCTTTCCACTCCTTAGGAACCCTACCCACTGCAAGACTTTCAATAATTCCACTATATCCTTTGCAACTGTTATTCTGCTGCCATGACTATCCACCAGTGTCTACCTGCCATGAGCAGTCTTATTAAGTAAGACATTCTTAAGAAAAACATTATGTGATAGGAATACAGTCTTTGTAAGGATGATGTCAGGCCTGAATAATTATTATAAGGTATGCAAAGTGACAGATGATGAGTGCCCATTTTGTTAAGAGCTATCAACCTAACGTTGCAACCTGGAGCTTAATGCTACCTATTCACTGTACCAAGAAACTCAAGTGTATGAAGAGGAGGTGCTAGAGCAATTGCTAGAATAAGAAGGCAATGTGTGCTGGTGGGATATTGGCAAGTATGCAAAAAGAGTATTTAATTGAAATGGCAGTGCCTTTTACCAGCCTGTTAAATTTGAGTCTCAGAACAGGTAAGATTCTATAGGAGTGGAAAGAATGCGTGAAAATTTCATTGCCCCATAGGTGGTGCAAAGATTGACATGTCAAATTGCAAACTGTCAGTATCTTGAGAGTTGATATCAGTTGAAAGTAGTGGTGAAGATTTTGGAAAAGTTGGCAAGAGACCACATACAAAAATGGATCGACAGAGAATCTATACTTTGCAAGAACAGTATGGATTTACTAAGGGAAAGTCATGTTTCAGAAGCTTGCTCACAATTTTTAATATTATGGCTCAGTTAGACAAGGAGAAAAGATATACATGATACTTTTGGACTTTGCTAAGACTTTTGACAGGATTCAGCATGGAATGCTGTTTAGATAAGTTGGAGGATATGGGATATGATTATAAATATTAGCTTGCATAAGATGATGGCTGATTGATAGATGTCAAAAAGTGGTGTACAGCAGGGATCAAAACTTGGTTCATTGTTATTTAATCTTTACATTAACAACAGGGAAGGATTTGAAGATGCTATCTGATTAAGTCTGTAATTTGAAATTGGTCTCTACAATACTTATCAACTTTAAGGGTTTTTGGAATGAATGTTATCTATGGAATTCCATATAATTGGGGTAAAAGAATTGGCCAAAGCATTATTAGAAATTTATAATATATTAGTAAAAAAAAGTTGTTAAAATTTTTCAGAGCTTGTCGTATGTTCCTATTGTGTTCATTTCTGATGATGCTGTCAGCCAAATGACAGTAAAACATATAAAAGTTTATGTTAAATTGATTTACAAATAAATTATGAGTTTCACATTGTTTATTTGTGTAACTTACTGTCCTTGTAGTTTTTGCTTCAAATGTTTTAAGTTCTTCCATTCTCAACACATAATGTATAATGCAAGATTAATAGAATGAAAATGAAACAATAAAGATCAAGTAGAAAAAAGAGATCTGGTTTGACTGAAACTGCATTAAAGCAACTAAGACTATGGGACCAGTATATTAATGCCTGTTCTTCATGTATTTTGCTGGACAGTTTTGCAAGATGAAACCCCCACCAGCACTATGTATGAAATCATTTAACTCATGTTTAACTGGCAGATAAAATATATGTCTATCTTGCATCATTAGGCAAAATTTAAATCCATCCAGATCTTTTCAACCAAAGTGCAAATGCCATGACACCAAACATTTGCAGAGTCCTCATGGCTGTGCTATGAAGGCATTTGGGAAAGGAAATCTTCAATTAGTATAGTTGTGTTCAGCCTCAGTGAAGTTGCTGCCCACATATTTTATACAAAGAAGTTTCCTGTTTGAAATGCATTTTTTTTCTCCAAAGGCATCGTGAAAATTTTAACAGCTAAATAGTACTGCATTCAACTAGACAATCGATCTTTCGGAACATATGCACAGCAAAGATTTATGTCTAACAGAGCAAATGACCTAAAGCCCACTCCAAGAATGATGAGGGCTTAGATTTTTTATCATGCAGATTATATTTAATATAAAAATTATATTGTTTATATTAGCCATTTTGATTGGTTGCAAAAGACATTAGATTAGTGTCTCTCCAACCAAAATCTAGTTCAATCCAGCTGATGGTTCAAATTTTATCATAGCCTGGAAATCACTGAAAAGAAAATATATTAATTTTGCATATTTCCATACATGAAAATAGGCATCGTAGAATATTTTTGAATATGAAAATATTTACATACAGTACTTAGTGTTGACCCACAACATCTCATGTTCATAAACATGGTTATTCTAGATTTCAAGGCAGATGCGTCAGCAAATTATTCTATACACATTCAATTGTTTTATTCAGACTGGCATGTAATCAGCAGTTGAAAACAATGCTCTAATCAGCAAGTCCAAAGGTTTTATGCTGTAGTCTTTGATATGAAAAAAAAATACTTAAAAGACAAACTTTAACCCTTAAACAGATTATTATTTTAGCTATATTAGTCATACATCAAGTGCATCACCATTATGCATGCATGTGTGTTTGAATCATGAATACAGATGATGAACTGGCATGAACAAATACTGTACTTTTCTTTTAATCTAAAACTTCAGCTTTTTGAAATTTTTATGCATGCCATTAATTGCCCTCAACTGCACTATATAAAAGCTGTACATATCACAAAGATGGCATAAGTTCTATGCACAGGCAATTATTAGTTGGCCAAGTGAATTAGCATAACTGCTCTCCAACCAATAGGCTATGAGTTTCAATCCTATTTTGAGCATGGATATTTGTGAACCAAATCTCTTTAGGTGATAGATGAATTTCATTATCTGTGTGAGACCATTGATAAAAATTGATAAAGATTTGTAAAAAAAGTGCTATGTTTAGTCTCTAGTAGAGAAACTTGATTATCTACATTAGTCCAGCCATGGTGTTTAAATATACAAGTTTATGAACATTTGTCACTAAGATATTTACCATTCCATATATTTATTTTTAATTATCATTATTAATACCATATATTTACCATTCCATATATTTATTTTTAATTATCATTATTAATACCATATATTTACCATTCTCAAGTGATTAACAAAATTTTGTTAGAAAATAATCTGATTTATAAGAAGTAAATATACATAAACAAAAATTATGTATTTGGAGTTGGTGATATTTTCAACACCATTATCTAAAATGAAGGGCATATAGTTATCTGCTCAACAACTTGCATGTTTTTGCCATGGAAATTTGACTTAGATAAAAGGTCTTGTCCACAAAATTAAAAAAAAAAAAATCACCAAATAGTTATCTTTAATAAATATTGAATGGATCTTTCACATTCTATTTACAGGTGAGGAAAGAAAGTTGCATCTTTTGAGCACTGAAGTTAAAAAAAACAAAATAATAATAATAAAATACAATGACATATTTTATATGCTAACATCACCCACTTATGATAATGATCTAAAATCCCTCAGACTACTGTTATATTTCAGAAATATTTTGAGATGTAGTCATAGAACTATCAATATGTTATGTAGGCATCATTCTCATATTGCTCATTTATTATTACCTGCTTGAAATGAATTGGTCATGTTTTGGCATTACCATTGTCTACTTGTACTTTTATGCTATTTAGGTTTCAAACTTGTGATAGCATAAAAACACACATTAAATTTTGTATGAAATTTGGCAAAAAACAGACTTAATACTTAGGAAGCATTTAGCAATGAATGCTTCTGTTGTGTGGGTTTTTATGGTTTCAGAATGGCTAAGAGGATATTCAAACTAAACTGACTGGCACAGTGGTGAAATTTCAAGAAAGATCCGATTGGATCAATGTCTCATGTTTAGAAAAATAGCAAAAGACCCTCAATACTGAGTATAACATTGTCTGTGGATTTTAACAGAAGATATGGGAATGAAGCAAATGTCAGCAAAATTCTTATCAAGGATTATTATAAATCAGATCACAATGATTCATGAATTTTATAAACAGAGCAAGAGATGTTCCCATGAAGATGGCAACGTGACATTGCCAAAATATAGGAGATATTTATTAAAGTTTCTTTTAATTAATATTCCAGTATACGTTGTAAATTCCTTAAATAATTTAATAGTCATGTGTTACCAACGTATAAGCCTATCTACAAGAAAGAGATGATCTACAGTTTCCTATAACTTCTTTCCCAGAGTTGAAGATTTCTAGGACAAGATTTGATGCTCTGCTGATTCAGTTAAAGAAAACTGCAATGTGAGAAAGGATTGATATCTTAAAATAAAACTTTGAAGTGCTTTGTTCTGAAAGCACTTCAATAAAAGGTTACTTCTGAAAGTAACATTTTTTAGAACTAGCAAATACATTCTCAAGAAAATTACTTTAGAGCTTGTATTTAAATATTACGCTCATCCTGTTCTAACAGTCTGAGAATTTATGATCATTTGTGCAAAGATTTTTGAAAAAAATATTTAAATCAGTTGGGGAAAAAAAACCCACCCATGTGTGAGGCTTAATAGGCATCCCTACTTTAGAAAATTGCCATATTACACATGTATGCTTAATTCAATGTGTTGTAATTATAGGTCAGGCCTTTTGGATTTTCCCACCTGATTTTCCTTTCTTTCTTCTTCTTCCATAAAGAAAATTATAGAAACGTGAAATGTCCAGATAATGGTATGTCTTTACCATCACTGCATGTAGCATTTTTTGTATTACCATATTTTGAAAACATATCATAAATCAGTCAAAAATTCTGCACCTATTTAGCAATGTCTTAAAAAATATTTTTAAGTGATTTTTTCATATTTTTAAAGATACCATTGTTTTATCTGAAAAATTCAGAATTTTTTAAGAACATATTTGATTTTGTGACATGGCATTACTCCAACAATTATAATTAAATTTCACTCCCTCCAACTCACAATCTTACATCCTTCCTATAATCCGCAAGAGACTGGCATCTTGAAAAGAACGAGTCTTACTGAATCAATTCCCATAATAATCTGTGTGTGTGTGTGTGTGTGCGTGTGTATTCTGAGCAGAAGTAAGACAGAGTATATGTGTTGCACAGCGGGTGGCGGCCAGGAGTCAGATCTGGAGCTGGAAGGAAATATCATCAGGAGAGTGAGGGACTTTAGATACTTAGGTTCAACAGTGGAAGAAGATGGAGGGGGCTGAGAAGGAAGTGGGATAATGGATACAAGTGGGTTGGAGGAACTGGAGGGGAATGGCCGGAGTGTTATGCAATAAGAGGGTGCCGATCAATCTGAAAGGCAAAATCTATAGGACAGTAGTGAGGCCAGCTATGATGTATGCTATAGAAACTGTGGCCCTGAGGAAAAATAACATCAGCAGGATGGAAGTAGCAGATATAAGAATGCTTAGGTGGATGTGCAGTGTGACCAGAAAAGATCGTCTGAGAAATGACTATGTGAAGGGAACAGTGAAAGTCACGAAATTAGGAGCGAAGATACAGGAGGCAAGGTTGAGATGGTTTGGTCATGTGAAGAGGAGGGAGGATGAATATGTGGGAAGAAGGATCATGCAGATGGATGTGCAAGGAAGGAGGAAGCATGGGCAGCCAAAGAAGAGATGGAGGGAGCAGGTAGAAGAGGACTTGATGATGAAGAACTTGGATGTGGTGACAGCCCAAGACAGGAGGATGTGGAGGAGACTCATTATCAACAGTGACCCCACTTAAGTGGGAGAAGCTGCAGAAGAAGAAGAAGAAGATATATATTCGTATGCAGATTTACTCGGTTTAACAACATGTTTATTAATTTAATTTAAAGGACTTAAACACCGAGAATAAGAATAAGGTTTAATGAGTACACTACTAGTTTCGTTGGTAATCCAACTTCTTCAGGTGTCAAAGTACAAAGAATTATACAAAATAATCCGACGGAAACATTACATATTAACAACAACAGATCTACTAAAAACTGTAGTACAATTTAAATTTGAGTCCGCACTACAGTTCCGTTCCCATATAAGAAAAACATCATCAATATAATGGAGCCAGATTTTAGGTTTTAGTGTGGCTGAACAAATCGCTTTTTCTTCCAAGTCTTCGAGAAATATATTAGCTAGCACACTGGGGAAAGCGAATTACCCATAGCTAGTCCGGAATTTTGTTTAAAGATCTTGTCCTCGAATCTAAAGTAGCCTGAGTTGACACAGTGGGTAAGTAAGGTGAAGAACTTCTTTGATAATTTGCTCTTGAGAAGAGTGAGAACCTCTTGGGTTGGAACAGTTGTGAAAAGCGACACTACGTCGAAGCTTGCCATCAAATCTGATTTGTTCAGTTTGAGTTCTTTGATCTTAGAAACAAAGTCAGCTGAATTCTTTATGTAAGAAGAGGATTTGCCTGTGAGGTGTTTTAAGGAAGAGGCAAGATATTTAGATAAGTTGTATGTTGGTGAGTCGATGCCTTCAACTATTGGTCTTAAGGGAGTATGGATTTTGTGAATCTTAGGAAGCCCGCATAACTGTGGGATTAAAGGATGAATGGATCTGAGCGAAAGGAGGATGTTCCTTCGTAATTCCGAAGTTGATTTTAGAAGATTCTTGGTCCTGTTATGAAATTCTCTTGTGGGATCACTATTAAGCTCAGAGTAAGTGTCTGTCTCTAATAATTCAAGAATTTTATTGCAGTAGTCCATTTATTCAGGATGACAGTGGTGTTTCCTTTGTCAGCTGGAAGGATGATAATATCTTTATTCTTCCTTAGTTTTTTAATGGCTAGTCTTTCACTATGCGAAATGTTATCAGAAAGAGGTTTTGCATTATTTATTGTGAAAATATCTTCCATCCATAGTAGATTTGCATCTTGGGTTGGAAGTGAGGAAGCAACTTTTTCTATCTTAGTAAGAAAAAGTTCTTTAGGAATGGAAGTAGGAGCTAGGACAAAATCGAGTCCCTTTGCAAGAACACTTTCTTCTGTCGATGAGAGGATATGCGAAGATTTGTTTATAACTATTTTTTTTTAGAAAAGGAGGAAGCATAAGTAGATGAGGAACGATCCTGTGTACGTCTAAGAGAATCGGACTTTTTAATAAGTTTAAATTTGTTTGTGTTTTGGGATCTTGAAGCCAAAAGTGCGCTGAATTCTTTCGTGTTGTTCCATGACAAATTGTCTAAAGAAATCTCTGAGGTTTTCTAGTGAAGTCTTCTTGGTGAAATAAGAAGCTAGACTGCATTTAGTGTCTACAATACGTTATGAAAGAAGTTCCAGTTTAGCCTTGTAGTAAATTCACCCGAGCTAAATTTACCTTCTATGCACCCGAGCTGTTTTAATGGATTCTTTGAAATCAAGAAAAAGAGGTATGATAGCACTTACGTCTTTTTAAGAAGATTAAGAAAAGAAGAAAACACAAAAGAAGACCAGTCTGTTGATAAAAAGTCCAATGTTTCTGAGAGTTCTTTGATAATCTTTGATGAGATGTTGTGACTCCTCGTCATAAGGAGTATGGATATTCGTATGCAGATTTACTCGGTTTAACAACATGTTTATTCATTTAATTTAAACGACTTAAACACCGAGAATAAAAAAGAATAAGGTTTAATGAGGACACTACTAGTTGAGTTGGTAATCCAACTTCTTCAGGTGTCAAAGTACATAGAATTATACAAAATAATCTGGCATTAACAACAACAGATCTACTAAAAACGGTAGTACAGTTTAAATTGGAGTCTGCACTACAGTTCTAGCTGTATGTTTATGTGTGTGTGTGTGTGTGTGTGATATCACGAGAACGCTAGCACTGGACAGCGGAGCTATGTGAATCTGGTAAACTGTAGCTAAGGCTGCTATTCATATGGGCTGAATCGAGGGTAATTTCTTTGGACTTAAGAATACGTCTTCAAGTTCATCATAACATTTGTGAATATTAGAAGTTTGAGTCCAGTCTATTTGATGTTTGGAGGCCTTTATCAGTTTATAGAGAACAAGATGTGGCTGGCGAGAGCGCTGGCTTGGATTCTGTTATAGCTACAGTTTACCAGATTTGAAAAGCACAAAAGAGATATATCCTATAACAGAATCCGAGCCAGTGCTCTCGCCAGCCACGTCTTGTTCTCTATAAACTCTGTTGAAGGTTGCCAACATCAAATAGACTGGACTCAAACTTCTAATATTCACAAATGTTATGATGAACTTGAAAGACGTATTCTTGAGTCAAAAGAAATTACCCTCGATTCAACCCACATGAATAGCAGCCTTAGCTACAGTTTACCAGATTCGCATAGCTCTGTTGTCTAGTGCTGGCGTTCTCACGATATCACACGCATGCATAAACATACAGCTGGAACTGTAGCGCGGAATCAAATTTAAAATGTACTACAGTTTTTAGTAGATCTGTTGTTGTTAATATGTAATGTTTCTGTCAGATTATTTTGTATAATTCTTTGTACTTTGACACCTGAAGAAGTTGGATTACCAACGAAACTAGTAGTGTCCTCCTTAAACCTTATTCTTTATTATTCTCAGTGGTTAAGTCATTTAAATTAAATTAATAAACATATATATATATATATAACAAACAGAGCTGACATATGTTTTGAATTTATAGCAAAACTGGCCCACTGATAATGAAATTATGAATATATTAAAATATATTCTCTGTATAACTGCAGAACTTGCTGAGAACATCTTAAGGCACTGTTATTATCTAAGATGTAACACCAAATAATGTAAAACTGAATGTTGTAAAAGCAGGAAACTAAATCCTAGAATTGAGGGTGCTTTAATTGCAGGTGATAACCATATTATTATAATATAGGATACTTTTCTTCTCAGTGAATCTTCCTCAGAATTAAGGGTGCTTTACTTGCAATCACTCTCATAGGATACTTTCCTTTTGCAGTGAATCATCCTTGCTTATTCATTTTTCAAATGAGCTTGTCAAATAGTTAAGAATTTTTAACTAAACATTTTACTTTGATATTGGAAGATAAATATTACTTTCCACACAAAAAAGAGAAAGCACCTGGCTCTGCTCCCTCTCATATGCAGTTTTAATGTTAAATATTATATGAATATTTAAGTAAAATGAATCATATTATAATATATACACACACACATATAGATGTACA
Organism: Typopeltis vanoorti; assembly: GCF_054136105.1. Lineage (NCBI taxonomy): Eukaryota > Metazoa > Arthropoda > Arachnida > Uropygi > Thelyphonidae > Typopeltis > Typopeltis vanoorti. The sequence goes on along the minus strand of NC_143562.1, from coordinate 77,332,287 downwards.
TACACGCATACACACATAAACATATGTATAAAAACAGTTCTACCATTTTGTACAAATCAGGATATGAAATGCTTAAAAGTAAAAAAATAGCTCATTAACATCATATAAAAAATTAAATTAATGTAACAGTTGCTATTTAAAATAAATGCAGTTTCTTATAATGAGAATGTTGAAATTTTATAGCAAAATACAGCTGCATATATATAAGAGTTGCACTTTCAGTCTTCTTTTCAGCTTTTGTACAGTAAAAACATTTACACCAAGAAAACCATAAAAAATGCTCTTTGTGTTAAAAAAAATTAAAGAGAATATGAATAGCTTATATAATATCACATTCATTTTTAAAAGAAGAGATAACAAAAAAAAAAAATTAAGATCTAGTGCTTATTACTACAAGTATTAAGATCCTTTTGGTTATGGTTAGTAGTCCCTCCACCAGATGAAAATCAAGATGCACCAACCTAGACAATAGCTCTTCATTATGGCAATACATGCACTGCTATTATTTGGTTGCTCCATTTTTAAATCATCCTTTTTAACCTGAGGTTTGTGAGAGAAATTTGGTGATTCTGTTATAGAAAGAAAAAAAAAAGGATTACATGCTAATATGAAGTCATTAATAATAATAATAATAATTATTATTATTAAGGAAGATATAGACAACATAGACATTTTAATACACACTGAAATATCTACGAAAAACGGCAGTGGTATACTAATATTTACCAAACATAAACTAGAAGTAACAGAAATAAACTATAAATTAGAACTTGTAGAAAGCATATGTATCAAAATTAAAAACAGCAAACAAGAAAACTCCTTGATATTAAATGCAATAGTTTCTAGATGAATTAAACAGATGGCTTTCAACCACGGAAAAAGGCGCCTCAGAATACTTGATAATAATAATAGGCAACATGAATATAAACATTAGGAACATAAATAACAACACAGAACAATACCTAGACCTCTTATCAGCATATAACATAACCCCATCCATACAGTTGTATACACAAGAAGAGATAGTCGGAAATACAACAACCTCATCCTGCATTGATCATATAAATATAAAGGCCCCTCCAAACAGCCACACAGCAGCCGTCATAACAGGCAAACTGGCAGACCATTATTTCACAGCATTACAGTTACACACTGAGACTACAAAACAGTATTATAGCATTCTAAACGAAACAATAATATATGATGAAATCAGAAAAACAGACTGAATGCAGATATCATCTTTAGACTCTACTGAAGCTGTATATAATAATCTTAAACTTGCATTTAACAAAAATAAAAATACGCTCCCCAAACGAAACAAAATCCATGGATAACAGACAACATATTAACAGACATACAAAGAAAAGATGCCCTATGGAAACAACTTAAGAAGTCACCAAACAATATCGCTTTAAAAGCTGAATACAAAAGAAAACTGAATCTCCTAACAACACAGATTAGAACGGCAAAAACAAACTATTACAGCAACAAATTAACAACAGCTCAGAATGACATAAGGGAAACCTGGCACCTAATTAATGAAATGGTGGACAATATACACAGAACCACTGCCTCAGAAACAATAAAACACAGCTTTGCCTGCGACCTCAAATCTCTCAAACAGTTGGCAAACAACTTTAATCAGCACTTCGTGAACTCTGTCCAAAAACTACAAGAAACAACCTTTCCTCACACCAATGAACATTCTCCACTAGGTTCACGAGCAACCCTGTCAATGTGGTTCCCCACAGTAACAAAAGAAGAACTATCACTGGCAATTCAACAAATTAACCCTAACAAAGGACCGGGGATAGACTGAATCAGACCAAAAGACATCAAGAAGCACTCAACCAACCTACTTCCAGTAATACAAAAATTGTTAAATAAAATCTTCCAAACAGGACACATACCTGAAACACTGAAGACTGCATTAATCACACCCATACACAAACAGGGAAAAAGAAACATAATAAGTAATTACAGACCTATTGCCACGCTGCCTGTAATCAACCAAATCATGGAGCGCATTGTACATCAGAAACTCTCCACATACAGTGAAAAATTTCAAATCATACCCAAAACACAATATGGCTTTTAAAAAAATAAAGGAACAGCAACACTCCTGGAAGATTTCACAGATCTAATAAACGCTGCATTGGATAAAAACAGAATAACATTAGTGTATTCATTGACCTAACAAAAGCATTTGACACACTAGCACAAAAAACCTTGTTAACAAAACTAATGCATATCGGAATTGGAGGTTGTTTAAAGTCTTTAAACCAGTGGTTTAAAGCACATGAAAAACAAAAAGCACCACACGTATAGTGTGGTATGCTTTCTGTGGAGTACTGCAAGGAGCTGTCCTATCTCCCATTCTATTTATCATACAACATAAACCACCTTCCCCTAAAAAGTAAAATCTTCCAGTATGCAGATGACACGGCCATAGTAATCCACTGACAACAACGCAAATATCGCTTACACAAATATGCAACACGACATCAATCAAATCACTAACTGGTTATCCGAAAACGGCATATATATATAAACCCTGGAAAAACAAAGCTAATGATATTCAAAAACCGTCAAACCCTGCCCATAGAAACTAAATATCTCACTATCTGACATTCAACCTCCTATACACAAAACACAGAACCTAAAATCACAGTCATCACACAGGTGAAAACAACGCTATCTCGGACTTCACTTCGATGTTGATCAAAGTTGGAATAGCCATACAAACTACCTACATGCCAAGCTTAGGATAATAGCAAGCAAACTATACAGATTAAAAGACATTGCCCCAACCCACATAAAAATACTAATCTATAAAGCATTATGTGAAAACATTTTAAGATATGCAAACAGATCATACGCATTCTGCGCAGACGACAGACTTAACAGGTTACAATGGTTGCAAGATAAAATGGTAAAACTGATATTCTGGGAATAACCCACACTTATGCAGGAAGCATGGACACAACACAAAATATTTAAGGTGAAACACTTATGCCACTACACAGTCATGTTAAAACATTACTACAGCCCAACCTACAGAGTAACTAGAACAACATATCACATAACAAGACCACAGTCAACAAACTACATGACGTATAAGTGCAACAATCACTACCTGAAACCACCCGAAACTTCTACGTACCTGACGATAAACAAACTGCCATTCGACGATAGAAACCTAGGAACATACAGAGAGCTGAAACAGGCGCTATATAAATATTATAGCGAGAATGAAAATTAGAGCAATTCCTGCTTCTCTCTCTCTCCCCCTCACACACAACCTATGACAAACCCCCTCTCAAAAACCATCACTACAAGAACACAAACAAACACATCATGTCTAAATCCAACCCTACTTGCAAAAAAAAAAGAAAAAAAAAAAAGTTAAACTGTAATAGCAGTTGAAGTCTCCCAAGAACGTACCAACAAACAGTAAAATCAACACCTGGCTTGCGACCAGCATAGAAACATAACCATGAAACCACCGTCATGTGTTGTAAATATGCAATCAGAATATACAATCATAATTTCAATAATAAAATAAGAAAAGAAAAAAAAATATTATTTAAAAATATTAACTTGCAAGTATCTGTTACTCACAATTGTAATGTGTTATAAATATTATATATATATATATATATATATAATTATTACTGTATCTATGTATGCTTAGCTGAGACATAATAAAATGTTTAAAAATATATATATATATTAATAAAGACATCTCTGTGGAGTTGGAAGATTCATTGCAGGAGGCTCACACTAACCATCATTCACACAATACCTATTATAATTCTTCTTAAACTCATTCACTGTCAGAGCACTCAACTACAATTTACTCATGTTCTAAAACAGAGCGACAGCAGGGTTAAATAAGAGGAATGAATATACCATGATATACTATGATTGTGGATGTTCTTGTCTTTAATAATATCAATGTGGAATCATGTCCAGTTGACAAGGCACTGAATCATCAAGGCATTGAACATCAGTTCAGTGTTGCCAAGTGCAAGGTTACGCATTTTGGACAAAGGATATATCTGATGCAGAATCTCTGTATAGGTTACCTTGAACAAACTATTTCTATGAGAAAATGTTAATGAGTATCATAATAGCAATTCAATATAAGCAACACCAAAAATATATACATTAAATTTGCTAATATTAAACTGGATATCTTCTACCCAGAATCTTCAGAGTACAGTTATAACTATGAAAAGCACAAGCACCGAACTAAATAATTGCAGAAAATAATTCAAATTGTAACTGAAAGAGACCTAATGTCCTTACATGACAACCTTTATGGGTTGGAACTTTGGCAAATTAATGCAACCATAATTGTTGAGGTCGGGAGAGTGCTTTATAGCTGATGCTGAGTATAAAAATCTATACTCTGGATACTCCTTCACATAAGATTAGATGGAGGAAAATATCAATACTACATAGAAGTCGTTACAGGTCTGAGAGCTATTTTTAGAATTAGCATCAGCTATGAAGCACTCTCTGAACCTCAACAAGTATGGTTGCATTAATTTGCAATGATCTGGAAGACTATCATTTTGAGATCTGATAGCTTAACTTCTCCAAGTTAACTTTATGGTTATTTGACCTATAGTGGGCTCAACGTAAAGACATTAGTTCTCTTTCAGTGACAATTTGAATTGTTTTCCACAATTATTTAGTGCAGTGCTTGTACTTGTCACAGTTATAATTGTACTTTGAAGATGCTAGAGAGAAAAACCAGTGAAATATTAGTAAGTTTAATAAATGTATTTTTTCCTCTTTTGGTATGGTTTATACTGTGAAGTGCTATTATGAATAATCAACACCTACGCCTCTCCATATGTATTAATGAGTATAACTTTAATGTTTATAAAGGTAAGTTTATACACTGGTATCCAAAACCTAAGGATGAACACTATTTCTGAAGATTAGAACTGCAAATTCAAATGAATCATCTTGGGGCAATTTGTATAACTGACAATTTAGAGTAGAAAGTGGGTACATATTCAAATTTTCAAATTGCGTGCAAAGAGGTCATGTGGTAGTGCTCAATAGGATAAAAGGCAAAAGGCTGCACTAAGCAAATTTTGTTTAAAGGAAGCTCTTTTCATGAAGGAATAGTTGCAAACGTGGATGTCTTGTAATGTCTCAAAGACATATTTAGATAATTTCACTTGGGGAAGAGTTGTTGGAATGCTTGAAGAAGGCTAAAGAATTACTGATATTGCCAGAGAGTTTGGAATCTCACATAGTGTTGTATCTAGGCTCTGGGCAGCAATTTAAACCAATGGAATGTGTTCCAGACATTTGCTAACAGGAAACCCTTGCTCTACCATGGAGTATGAAGACAGATCTTTGGTTATGACAGCAAAACGTAATTGATACACTGCAACAGGTCAGCTTGCAAGTCAGCTCCATTCAAGCACAGGATACATGGATATCTCGACATCCATGTATCTGCGACAAGTAGGTCTATATTCCTGTAGTCCGTGTCCCTTATCCACAGCTCATCATAGAACATATTTTCAGTGGTGTTGTATCCATCAAAATTGGACAAGATACCAATGGGCTAATGTACTCTTTACAGATGAGAGCTGTTTTAGTCTTTTCTCTGATTCTAGATGACACTTGATATGGTGTGAAAGTGGTACTGCTTACCACTGTGAGAATCTTCTTGAAAGGGAAAGATATTGTGGTGCTGAGGTCATGGTGTAGGGAGGAATTATGCTTAATGGATGCACTGAGCTACAAGTGCTGGAAAAGGGACTATGACTAGTGAGCAATATTGCAATGAGGTTCTTCAACTTCATGTTTCATTGTTCCGTGGTGCTGTAGGCAAAGAATTCATTTTCAATTCATTTTTATGGATCACAATGCCACACCACATTTTACACAAGCAGTGGAGAAAGAGGACATTAATCGAATCAAGTGGCCATCATGATCCCCAGATCTCAACCTCATTGAACATGTTTGGTACACAATAGGAAGACTTTGCTGTTCGAAAACTCTTCCAGAAAACAAAGGCAAAAACTCTTAAATCACTTGGTGCTAAGCATAGTACGACATTGTGAGAGCTACAATGCAGTTTGGGGTGGACATTTACCATACTGAAATGTCTTTCCACATAGTCTTATGTAAGTACTGTACATTAACTCCTTAACTACATCCTTGGGAAATTTGTAACTTTTGCCAAAAAGATATTACAATTTAATTTGTACGAAATTTATAACACATATTTTGTATAATATAATTCATTAGTATGCTGGCAATAAATTAATGTTCACATTTATTGTACATTTATTTCACATTTATTTTACCTGTATATGAAAATTTTTTCATATACAGGTAAAAATGTAGTTCGTCCTTAGATTTTGGATGCCAGTGTATATTATGGATGAAGAACACTGCAGGAAGAGTATCACATTAATAGGATGGGGTTATAACAAGCAGCGAATTAATGCTTAGAAATTACTAATCTATTTAAGTCATATCATCAGATAACCAGCGTTGAAGAGAACACTTGTATGGAAAAGGAAGTTATTCTCCTATTTTACAAGGTTTTGATTACACCTTAACCACTATGTGCAAACATGGTCACCTGGGTTACACAATGGGATAGAGAGAGCTGAAAAGATCCATAGGTGATTGACCAAGAAGATAACTGATCTATGAAATTGTGCATATGAAGACAGGTTGAGGGAATAATAATAATATTATTATTAGACTTCCAAGGAGTCAGGAACTTATTGAGGGAGGCCATAATATTCGCACAAGCTGTCATACCTGTTCTTGAATAAATGTACACTCAACATCCAACAGCAATCCATTCCAAACACGCACTATGACAGAAAAATCTAGCATCTAGCCCTAACCCCGTCTTAACACATTCATTCTCAACTTCCATGGATGTCCTTGCACCCTTTTTTCACCCTCCATAAAAAAAAAAAAATGTCTATCTACCGAAATTCTCTATAGCTCTTTCAGAAGTTTGAAACTCTCAATTCTCCTGTTTGGTAGTGTCTGCAGCCCACGAAATCTGTTTTCATAATCTGGATATCATTTTTGACATTCACCTTTGCACTCTCTCTCCACTGTATCAGACTAACCATGGAAATCAGACCTGTTTGCAATAGTCCAAGTGAGGTCTTATCAAGGGCCTTTTAAAGAGGCAAAATGACTACCTTATCTTTACATGTCAAGGTTCTTTTTCAGCATTGCCATTATTCTCTGAGTAGTATTTGAAATATCTGCTATATGACCCTTGAACTTCAACTGCCTGTCTACTAAAACTCCAAGATTCCTAGCCTGATTAGTTTCTTCTAGCATAATCCCACCAATATAATACAACAAAGTGAATAAGCTTACATTTATTAACACTGAAATGACAGCAATTTTCATATGCCCACAATTCCAGCCATTTCAAATCATTCTGCAAGTACTGCATATCAGCAGCACACTTGATTACCAAACTTATCTTTGCATTAATAGCAAATAGCTGTATGTCACAGGTCAAATCCTTCCCAATGTCATTAATGTACAGACTGAATAACAATGGACCAAGGATCGATTCTTGAGGCTCACCACTAGCTACCTTGAATCTTGCAGATTCCCTTCCCCTCCTCATATGACTTTTTCACATCTGCTAGTCAGCAATCCTCTTCTTATCCATGCTAATATATTATAATCCAATCTCATATTCTCCAATTTATGCAACAGTCTTCCATGCTGTGTTCTGTCAAAAGCCTTAGCAAAATCCAAAAGTATCATGGTGTATCCATTCCCCTTGTCTAACTCAATGGTAACATTATTATAGAATGTGAACAATTTGCTAAAACATGACCTTCCCACAGTAAACCCATGCAATGCTGTTCATTGCAAAGAAGAGATTCTCAGTCAACTCATTTCTGAATGCGAGCCCTAACCAACTTTTCCAAAATCATCACCAACACTCCTGAGATACTGATTGGTCAATAGCTGGATACATCGGTCTTTGCACCACCCTTGTGCAATGGGATTATCATACATTCTTTCCACTCCTGTGGAATCTTCCCTATTTGTGAGACTCAAATTATATAGCATGGTCAAGGAAATAGCAAGTTCAGCTGAACACTCTTAGCACCCGTAGTAATATCCCATCATCTGCTATTGCTGAATTCTTATTCAGTTTGTACAATAGTTCTAGTAGTTTCTCCTCATCCACATGAATTTTCTCACACAGTGAAGACATGAGTTCAATGTTGCACATACTATGTTGATAGCTTTTAGCAAAATGGCTGCTCATTAATTGAACAATCACTCTCTGCTTCAGTAACCACATACCATGTGCATTCAGTAGCATTATTCTTTCAAATTCTTTTTTCTTTTACTTGCAGAGCCGGTTTCTTTTCATAATCAGACTTTGCATTCTGTACAACACTTGCGATTCTTCTGGCCTGCTGCTTATAATTATCATAACTGACATCATCCTTACGCACATGATATTCTTTCTACATCATCTTTTTCTTATGAATTTCTTGCTTAATTGGATTACACATCCATTTCATTCCTACTCTATTTATATTTCGAGCTCTAGGGATACATTCTGATATTGCGTCAATTAAGTATTTGACTTAATTATTCACTTTAGAAGAATTTCTATTGATATTCTTCCCATCCAGCAACTGATACCATGGCACAGAACCCATCATACTCCTCAGGTGGTCATAATTTCATATGTTTTAGTTCAGCATGTAACCTTTTCTGAATGGAACATTCATAAACTTAGCCACTTCCCAAGTGGCTAAGTTTATGAATGATCAATGTCACCAACTAGAGGCAGAATCTTTAACTGAAACCCCCTCTGATACTAATCAGATCTAATGCTCTTTGACCACAAGTTCCTTCTGTCACATGCTGCTTGAAGAAGTTGTCTTGATGAACTGAGTTTTATTCTTCTCATGTTCACAAATACTCAATCAATGTTTGGATAATTAAAATCCCTCAATATGATTACTCTTATTGAGGGATTTAAAAATTTTTAAATGCATCACCAAATAAACATCCATCGTGTTTATTTGGTGATGCATTTCTTTGTCTTTAGCAACTAATCCACCAGGCCTGTAACAACACTCCACTGTGTATTTAATCTTGTTAGACTTCACCTTGCAATGGCTTCAAACTCACTGCTACATGAAAAATTGTTACTAGTATTGCAGTCATAGGACTCAACTCTAACTGGATTCAAGTCATCTGATATCATTAGGGCATGCTCACTCCTCTCCTATCCTATCCTGCCTATTCTTTCTAAAAATACTGTATTCTTTGCACTCAATACCAGTTAGTACATCTACTTCTGATAGCCAGGTCTCACTAATGCCTACAATATGAGGTCTCAATATATTAATCAAGGCAACAAACTCTACTTCTTTGTTTCTGATATGTCTAGAATTTGTATATATACATAAGTTACCAGCATGCTCTTTTGTGTATACTTGTCTGTGGTCTGCATGACAGTTTGGCTACTCACATATCTCTGTTCTTATCTAGTTCCTTACTTATGCAGACATCTTTACACATGCTTAATAGGTCTGAACTGGATGTACAGTTGTTCTCTCTTCATAATCATTTCCATAATAATAACCATTCCAGTCATTAGTCATAAGTTACACATTTACCTAACACTGTTGCTCTTACACAAAGATTGTCATAATTCCTCCCATCAGAATTCAGTTTACCTGACTCGTGTGTCTCATATGAGTTAATAATATTTCAAGACTCCTGATGCCAAACGCATTCAAGTAATAGCTGTTTCTCTTATCAAATCCAATTTTCTCTCAAAATCACTCCAGGCACCTAAAACCTCGCATCCATTACTTCTACACAGCCTATGGATTCAATTGTTTGCCATCATAGCCCTTCTTCATAATTCATTTCAATCATATCTAGGTAATATAATATACTAATAAGTGTTATTTTCCCACTCTTCACTCTCACTTCTGCCAACAACCTTTTCATGTCTTCTCTCATACTGAATTTATCACTAGTTAAGTCATTGGTACCTACCAGAATTACGACCATTTAGCTTTTCAATTGCTTGTGTTATGTTTTTAATTTTTGCCGTGGGAAAACTTGACATTATAACCTGCTCATCAATGGCATGTTTTATGATATAGTTACTATACTAAGTAACATCCTTCTTCTTATAATCAACTTTACTTACCAGACTTTTGTTATTTCATACCAACTTACCTGATTCTGTGCTTTGTTTTCCATTTTGATGCTGAACTTTTTTTATTCTCTGTGTTCCTCTAAATGCTGCTCAACCTTCTGTAATTCCATTGTTGTCTGTCTAATAATCTGCTTTAACCTAGCGATTTCAGAGGTTAAATTATTTTCCATATCATCTTTAGTGGAAAAAACCTTCTTGTTCACTACTTCACTGTTCTTTTTAGCATTCCATTTCTTCTGCATTTCTGGCATCATTTTATAACTGTATTTAATATTAAAATATAATAATATTATGTTATAAAGACACTAAATAATCTAAATACATGAAAATCTACTCAAATATACTATAAAGCATTAATTTTCCAAGGAAAAAACACAACAAAACAGATAAAAATCACCAATTTTACACAAGAGCTAAATTGTACTGACCACTCACAATATGACTTTGAACCCAAATCTTTGAAGACCAAATATGGTCTTTAAAGTTTCAGGAATAGATAGATGAAAGCAGATATGACAAAAGCATACAAGTCAGTAAGGGGAACTTAATGGATACCAGTAAGATTTTACAGCTTATGGATGGTGAGGCAAAACTTAGGATCAATCCCTGGAAACTGGCTAAGGATGTGGCTAGGAAGCATATGAAGTCCAGATTTGTTTCATGGTGGGTAATGAATGTGTGTGGGGTATAGACTACTGTTAGGTCCTGTAAGTGTACCTTAAATTCAAGCAGAGATATGATACATACTTTGATTTCTTTCAATAATGAAATACAGTGATTGGGGATAATGAAAAGAAAGATACAAATGGAGGAAAACTCACATAAAATCTTTAAATGTAGAACTTTTGCCTAAGTGGCTACCAGATTCCTTGCTCTTGAAGGTTATCATATTTTGGATAAACCAGAAGATCTGCTTTTATTCGTCTAGTAGAATATGTTTTCTATTAAATACTGTGAGTCTCAACAGTCAAGACTTGCACAGCATGCTGTTGTCTACGTCTATTCCCTTTATGGGAGATAGTACTTTTAAAATCTGATATTCTTTCCTAACTTTATTTTCTATGTGTGTGTGTGTGTGTGTGTGTGTGTGTGTGTGTGTGTGTGTGTGTATCCTTTTTAAGTTAGGAAATTATTGACCTTATTTAGTTATCTTACATTAGGTACTCAGTTGACACATTTTAGAATTGTCTGTTATTGTTTAATTGCTGTTCTGTGGTCCTGTACTGACAATGCCTATGACACTTCGGAGGCGAAAATTCTACATTATAAAGTTTTTTACGTGAGTTTTTTCTCTGTTTTTATATTACTTTTGATAGGTATTTGAGTGAATAAAATAGTCCTCCTTCAATGAGTCCTTGTGCTCCTCCTTGGAATCAAGGACTCATTGAAGGAGGATTATTTTATAATCATAATTTATAATCTCACAGGCTAAGAATTAAAAAACAACGATTTATGTAATCCAATTTCCTTGAATAAAGTCAATTATTTTATTATCTAGCTAAAAATAACATTGTCATTTTTCACTGTTCAAGGTTCTGTAAAAACAGCATTTTAACATTTCTGATTTCTCTTGCATCTTAGGTTCAATGACCTGTCACAAGAACCTTTTATAGAAAAGTGTGGTCAACACAGTAATATATTTTAAAAACAGTTTACACATTTAAAGGAAATTAGAATTTAATATAACTTCCTATAATGTATTTAAAATTCAATCATTTTGTTCCTTAAAACTTGCAAAACCCTCTACCATCACCCTAATCTTAACTGATTAGATTGCATGCCTGTTCCAGAGTTCAGAAGTAATCACCATAATCTGCTCATTTTCTTTTCTTTTCTTGAAGTGCTATCTCATAGTAGACTAAACACCCCTTGAGAATACATATCAGAAAATTGATGATGAATTACAGAGGTATACTTGGTTTTTTATGAATTTTAATAGTGCACTCTCTAGTTCACAGTTGTGACTGAGACACAAGAAAGTATACTCATGCTGTGACTCATATTTCAAATGTTGTCACCAGTCTTCTATATCTCCCTGAATGTTGCTTATGTTACAATTGATGAAATATATAGGAGTTTATATTCAATTGTAATTTCCTTTTTATGCGTAAATTGTTTTCAAAATATATATTATGAAGCCTAAGTTAAGCAACTTGGCTTTTTTGAAACATGATTTATCTCCGGAAGGGTGGTTAATTACTGCATAGTGCATTATGGATGTTAATTGCATGTGTTCTTCTGGCTTGGTTGCCTGTATTTTAACATTAAAATAGTTTTTTAATTTTAAAATGTTAGTGTAAAATTTCAATACATTAAAATTTTTTAATATATTTCAATATTTTAAATTTGTGAAACAAAGTAAGCACTAAAAATGCTAATTACCTCGGTTGTGCTCTATGCTACTGTCTGCTTGAAGCATTTCTTGAGAATCAAGGAAGTTGGTATTGTGAAATACAACAGGTGATTCTTTTGTTTCATTTGGAGATGATGCTTGAGAAATGTATTTTGGCTGAGGAAAAGGAAGATAAATTTCAGGCTTATCAGTCTGAACTGGGCTATCAGGATTTTCTGTAGTACCATACAGTATCAGGTACCAATCTTTTAATGATGCATGACCTAAGAATAAAAAAAAAAGTGAAATTATAAAAATTCAGAAATATCCATACAAAATACCACACACACACACAGTTGACCCTTGAACAATGTGGGTTTGAACTGCGTGGTTCCACTTACAAGTGGATTTTTTTGAATAAATATATTTGAAATTTTTTGGAATTTGCGCCAATTTGAAAAAACTTGCAGACAAAATGCATAGCCTAAAAATATCGAAAAAAATTCATAAAAAGTTAGGTATGTCATAAAAGCATAAAATATATGTAGAACTAGTCTATTGTATTATTTACTACCATAAAGTATACACCAATCTATTATAAAAAGTTAAAATTTATCAAAACTTGCGCACATAAACACTTACAAATGTAGTACCATTCGCAGTCAAGAGAAATGTAAGCAAACGTAAAGATGCCGTATTACATCATCACTGCATAAAATTAACTGTTATTAATTAATTAATAACATTAAATTATTAAATTTATTTAATTAGAATAAAATAAATTTTATAACGATTCATTTATTAGTGTATAGGCTAGGCTACTGCGAAGCAGTCGTATCGATTGCACTAAGCCATAATGCAATCATACTGCTGCTTCTTTATTATCAATGCATGAATCGTTATACCTGTAAATAAATACGCATTTCTTTTTCACATTATCTTTTCATTTTAATGTCTGGTATTAGTAACATGTATAACATCTATGTGTTTTGTATCATATAAGACAATATTGATATAGGTACTTGAGAGACAGATGATTCATCTCTAAACAGATGGCATAAACTTATGGTATCTCGTAAGTTAACATAAACTTACAATTTATTTATTTATTTATGCTTATGGCTACATAAAACTGGTAAGTGAAGAGAGTACAATCACAATTTCTAGTAACAAATGATGAAAATCTTAACATATAAAAGTTCATTACATAAAAGGCACAACCAGCTTTCTAAGTCTTTCCTTTTTTTCTTTTTTTTTTTTAAAATAAAGCAAAAGTAATTTGTCATAATCAAGCCAGGGGCAATTATTGTCCTACTGTAACAGGTATGACAAGGCTGCATGTTCTCACAACACTTCACAACATAAATGTAGCTGTATCCTAGGTTTAATTAGAGAGCAGTTGTGATCTGTGTGAGAAAACTTGATCCATTAGAGGGGGGGGACCCATTTCACATTACATCATCTTCTAACATGAGGAGGAGTTCTGTTGATACCATGACGAGGACTATGAGAATAGCGTCTTCGTGGCAAGACGGGACCGTGATCTTCTGTTTCCTCCATAACCACCGCCACATCAACTACAGGTCAAGGTCCAGGCTAGAAAGCCAATTTAAGGCCTCATCCGTCACTTTGTGGATGTCCTGTAAGTCACCACCACGAAACTGGTGCTTTGGGCAGTCGTACACAATATGAGTAATCATCTGAGCCACTGGAGAACAATCACAATAAGGGTGATCTGACAGCCCCCATTTATGTAGAAGGTAGCCACATCTGCCCTGACTAGTTCTGATCCTGTTTATTGATGACCAAATCTTCCTAGAAATATCAAAACCAGGCTGCGGAGTACAGGGATCTTCTACCAGGAAGCCGTTTGTTGGTAGATTGTTGAACCAGTGTTCTCTCCATATGTCAGATATTGATGGAGTGCAGCTGAATAGAGTTCGTCCATGGACCAGAGAGGCTTTCTAGATTTGAGTCGTAGACTAGGTGGGTTTATGAGAATCTGATGTAGGAGCAGGAGTGGGTTGCTCATTGCTTTAATAAATTCCTTAATCGAGGTTCGTCTTCTCCGTATGAGTGGTGGAGCAATGTTAAATAGAACAGGCAACCAGGAGAGAGGGGTGCTTCTCACTGTCCCACTAATTGTGCGCATGGTAGAGTTTAGCTGAGTGTCTATAATGTTAGTGTGTGTGTACTTCTTTCCCAGACAGGGACACAATATTCTACTGCAGAGAATGCGAGGGCTAGTGCAGATGACCTTAGGACTTCGGTACCACAACCCCAGGTTGTTCTAGGAAGCCTTGAAATGATATTATTTCTGGTTTTAATTTTATTGAAGAGGTTGATGATGTGCCTTTTATAGGTTAGGCTTCTGTTCTACCATTTTTCCACAGAAAGAAAGGTTGAGTTGTCGATTCACCTCCGCATTGTAGGTGGAATACTGAGGACACTGTTTTCATTGGATTTGGCTTAAAGTACTCTTCCAGGGTGTTCAGGTCTATATTCAAGGTTGATTCTAGGTTGGTAAAGGAGGTGGATTGATGCAAGATCGCTAGGTCATCGGCATACATATACTTGCTTGATCTGGTATGAGGTAGATCATACAGGTAGATATTAAAAAATTAAAGGGGATAACACAGAGTCCCGAGGAAGACCATTGTGAAGGAATCTGGGCCTGCTCTTTTTTCCGCCAATATGGACCCAGATCTTTCTGTTGGAAAGAATAGAATCAAAGAGTTGTAAAGTTTTTTTATACTTTATAATATTTCTTAGTTTTAGGAGGAGGTCCCTGATCCAGACAGTGTCATAAGCAGATGTCAGGTCAATGAAAGTGGCTCCAGATTTAAGTTTCTTCTGGAAGTCTGCTTCAATTTGAGTTGTCAGGGCCAGGGCCTGGTCACAGCAGCAACTTCTTCCTGGCCTGAAGCCAGCTTGTTCAGTCGGGAGTGCTCTTTCGATGAGTGGTGAAATTCTTTCAAAGAGCTTAAAGGTGGGGCAAAGCAAGGAGATAGGTCACAGGTTTTTCACATCATTTGGATCTTTCCCTGGTTTGGGCATGGCAATTATTTTGGCTTCCTGCCACAGCTTTGGTAGTTTACCAGTCATGATGATTTCTGAGAAAAGGGCAGCCAGCCATGTTTGGCCATGTTGACCAAGATGTTTTAGGAACTCAAGGAGTATACCATCCATTCCTGCAGCTTTGCCATTCTTGGTAAGTTTTAAGGCTATTTGTACCTCTTCCTGAGATACTGGGTGTATGAGTTCAGGAAACTCGGGTTCCATCCTCAGGATTTGTCTGGTGGAAGCTTGTACAGCAATTTACAATAAACTTACAATACAGTACTGTAAATGAATTTTCTCTTCCTTTTTACACTTTCTTTTTTTTTACACTTTATTGTAAAAATATAGTATATAATACATAAATACCATAGCAAATATGTGTTAATCAACTGTTTATGTTATCGGTAAGGTTTCCAATCAATAGTAGGCTGTTAGTAGTAAGTTTTTGCGGAGTCAAAAGTTATATGCCGATTTTCGAACAACACGGAAGATTGGCTCCCCTAACTCCCAAGTTGTTCAAGGGTCAACTGTGTGTGTGTGTGTGTGTGTGTGTGTGTGTGTGTGTGTGTGTGTGTGTGTGTGTAGCTTTCCAACCAAAGGCGAGTTAACTATAGTTTCATATGGAGGCAGCATGGCTTTTCCTCTACGAAACTCAGGTTTGCCATCCTGCAAAACAGGCAAACCAAAAGAAAATGCTTACTTTGATAGATATAGTAGAGTATGTAGTTGGATTAACTGCAATATCATGACATTAATTAGATTTATACAAAGCCAAGTAACTTGGCCATGACAGGCAATTGGGTCTAACACATAAGGTAAAAGGTGATAAAAGTTTTCTTAAACATGCATATTATATATATACTAACAAAATATACAAAAATATTCAAAATGCATAGTAACATTGCGTGAACCAGCAGTTATGAAAATAGAAGGAACTAATGGAACTTTTCTTGACTAAATGGAGGTTGTAGTCCTCGAGACAAACAAATGTGAGGACAGCAACGGTAAATGGAATGAAAGGAGATGGACTAAAAGCTTGTTTGGTAGATCTGAAGCTGGATTGCAAATGGGTGTTGACCAGTAGCTGTATGTTTTTATAGCCTTAGATAGACAATGACGAAAACCAGTTCAGCAAAACAGCAGCAATCAAAATAGCCATCGGTTACCTGGACTGCTCTCTTATGGATAACATAAAGAAATTTTAAAGAAGTTTTCAGTGCACCATTCCAGAAATGAGAAAGGCTGGACAGATTTCAGATTTTTATAGGATTAGCAGATGTATAGGTGAGAAGTAATGTATTGAGCAGAAATGAGATCTCTAAGGCTGAAAAAGTTGTGGATGTGAAGTGTTTGAACAAGGAAATGCTTTTCAAATATGTCAGCTCCAAGAGAAATCTGATCTTGTGAGAAAGAAGAAGACAAAACTGTATTTTGGTAGCACTAAAGTTCATGAGGTAGTTATCTCCACTGATGAATAGAAAGGATCATCATTGTGAAAATACTGGTTATAGAAGATCTTGAAGCATGAATATTTGAGGTTTGTCAAATGAAGAGGAAGCTGTGATCTATTGTTATTAGCACAATTATGGACAGCATATGAAGTCAGTGAGAGACAGTTATTTATGTATAGGAGGAAAAGATAAGCTTGGAACACTTCGGCAATGACTGAAATCCAAAGAGAGAAAGGCATCCAAACAAGACACAGTGAACTATCAGAGAGGTAACTGGCTGCCCACTTATAAAGAGCAGCAAACTACAATAACATGGTAGTTTGCTAAGAACATTGTGCAAAACCTGATTAAATGACTGAGATATCAAGTAAAACCATATTTCTCCAAATCTTTCCATGTGTCTAGAAATGGATAATGTTAAAAGCTCCACTTATTGACTCACTCTGGCAAAATTTATATCAATAGTCAGTGATTAGCAGCAAGTAATAAAATATTCTGATTATGCCCTCTGGAGTGAAGCCAAAGATGACCAGTCCTTTTGTTGATTTAACTAGAGAATGACATTCCCCCAGATATATGGCAGTTTCTTTACATCCAAATTTGTTTAAATCAGGAGTATTCTGTAAAGAACATGCTGATTCCTAGAATAACTTTGCACTTTTAAAGTAGTCTTTTTAGGATAATGGTTTTTCTCCATCTTACTGCATGAACAGCATAAAACACATGGTCTGCTGGTCCATTTTTCTGTGCCGATTTATGATTATCCTTGTATGCTCCTGGTACTGCTGAGTTGTAAACTTCATCCTTAGGAGAGTAGATAAGGGGAACCAGTTTAAATATTGGTTTGTAAGTGGCTTGTAAATGGGAAAATGCTGAATATTTTTTAAATTATTTCAGAAATTCCTCTAATGCAAAAAAACTACTATTGTTTTCTGTTAGAATGCTTTTTATTAGGTGGGAGGGGTTTTAATAATCTTTTTAGTACTATACTCATTACTAGTTATTTAAGATGCACATAATTCTTTTTGGAGTATAATGTAATTGGAACAAATAATTCTAAATTATTTATGCTAATTGTGCTAATAAAACATATAATAAAATTGTGCTAATAACATTAGAACTCTATGTTCTAATGTTTTTATTATACCATACAATTGTCCATGACAGTAGTGATGTGAATTAATATTTAGATATCTGTCAGTATGATGCGAGTTTTCTGTACAGAGCTATCCGAGATCTGGTAATTAAAGTATCCAAGAATGGTAACCACTGGCTGGTTGTCTTCAATATCTAAAGTAAATTCTATTCTAGAGCTTAGGCTATTTAAAAGAACACCAAAAACATATCTAATATGTCACAACTAGTTTGCTAAATAGCAAACATCACCAGTTTGGTGTAGCCATCGGAGAGGGGGTTAAAGGGGTAGAGCTTCATACATTTTCTTCAATATTTGCAGCGGTAACAGCAGCAAGCCTTCAATTTGTTCAATTTGGAAATAGATTTTTTTGTGCCAAGTTACTATTTCTTTTAATAATTTAGAGACTTTTTTTTCTCTCCTTGGGGATATAGTAAGATCTCTGTCAGTTATTTGATATGTAGTACCGTTTATAAGAGTTGGTATTATCTTTCTATTATAATTTGAGGTATTCATCATTACAATAACTATTTAATTTTTTTTTTTTGAGATCCAAGAGTCAATTGCATTTCAAATATATATAGTTAAAAGATGCCAAAGGGGACAATTTTCTTTCAGTAAAATGACTCATTCTGTCGCTTCTCATGATGTCTAGTTGATTTGTTTGATAGCAGGGGGCACATGTGGACTTCTGTTTATCTGGTCCTGCATACTATATCATGCACTTTGCATTTTTCAACTTCTGCTTTCCTATCCTCTAGCACTGTGTTGTGCTCAATGTTATATCATCTCACCCCACATTCCACAGTTCAACCACCCTCCATGCAAAGAAACCACTCCTATGCATCCTCTTGCTTATGGCTTCCTTTTGTAACTTTCAGGGATGACCCCCTGTCATCACTCCTTCCTGCCGTTCCACCAAGTGCAAGAACTCCCTGATGTCTACCCTGTAACTGCCTTTCAACAGTTTAAAAGTCTCGATCATATCACCCCCCCCCCTTCTTCTATCTACCAAACTCAGCAGTCTACATTCCCTCAGTTGATCTTCATAACTGACATTATATAGTCCTGAAACATCTTTGTTAGCTTTCCACAGTTAATTTATCCCCTTCAAATCCTGGGGACCAAATTTGAGAACAATAGTCTAAGTGTGGTCTGATCAGGGTCTTATACAATGGAATGATAACTCTTATCTCTGCAGGTCAGTGTCCTTCTCAGTATTGCAGCAATCCTCTGTTACCTTCACCACCTTTGCAATATGCTCCCTGAATTTCAGTTTTCTATCAATCATCACCCCCCAGATCTCATCTCCCCTACTTTCTCCAGTATAGTTCCTCCAATCGAGTATGCATCCTCCCATCAGTGGATTCCAAACTTCAAGACTTACATTTTGCTGCATTAAACCAACACCCCCATTCATTTGCCCATCTATCTAGCTTATTCAAATCCTCTTGCAGAGCTACCACATCTGCACTATTACTAATAACCCTTCCCAGCTTCGCATCATCTGCAAACAACCGAATATTCCCTTGCAATCCAAGGACAATGTCATTGATATAAAGATTAAACAATATAGGTCCCAGTACTGAGCCCTGTGGAACCCCACTTGTAACCTTCTGCCTCTTTGATATTGCTCCACCATACACAACTCTCTGATACCTGTCAGACAGCCAATCCTGAATCCATTTGACTAATCTGACATCCAGACCCATGTGCTGCAACTTAAATATTAGCTTATCATGTGGCACTCTATCAAACACCTTTGCAAAATCCAAAAAAATGGCAGTATATACCTTTCCCTCATCAACGGTCACTTTATTATAAAAGGCAATCATATTACTAAAACAAGAGTGCCCCTTAACAAATCCATTTTGATTCCCACAGACAGCATTACCCTCATATGCCCAACACTGTATATAGTCCCTAACTAATTTCTCCAAGACCTTAACAGCTACTGATGACACAAAATATAATTAGACACTTCCAGTCTGCTACCACCCTTGTGCAGCGGCACTACCTTACCTTCCTTCCATTCCTTGGGTACCTTTCCCACAGCCAGTACTTTTATTGAAAAGCCAGGTCAACAGAGCTGTCAGTTCTTTAGCACATTCTCTCAAAACCTGTGGTGAAATGAAATACCATCCAGTCCCACAGCTTTACTGATATCCAGAGTACTCAGTATTTGGAACACACACTCTCCTCTTGCACTCTAAACTCTCAACCTGCCCTATCCCTCTAGTATTAAAACCTTCTTATCCAGGATGAAATACTCCAATAAAGTACTAAGTGAACAACTCCACTATGTCCTCTGCATCAATCAATCTATTCCCATTTTTATCCTGCAATGTCATTCTTTCACAATTGTTTCTTCTCCTACTGGCCACATAGCTGAAAAATTCCCTACGATTTTCTTTGGATCTTAGTGCCAATCTCTTCTCATATTCCAGTTTTGACTTCCTCACTATACCAGTCACTCTCCTGGCCTGCGTCTTATATTCTTCATGTATCTTCCCTCCACCCCTCTCCTTATATCTCTTCCATAATCTCTTTTTCAACTGCAGTTTCTGTTTGATATTGTTTGTCATCCACTTTACACCAAATCGTGTCCACTTCTTCACTCATATATATAGCTTACTATTGCTGCTAACAAATATTCCTTCACAGTTTCCCAAGCACTAATGTTATCTTGGCCTTCCAATTCTGCCCTCCATGGAACTGCCACCAGTTGATACCTAAGACTATTATAATCACCTGCCTTATAATTCCATATACATTCCCTTTTCTTTGATACACTTGCATGTCTATTCATCTTCCAAGTCAAAACCACATGGTCACTCTCTCCAACTGGTGGGAGAGATGTCATCTCACTTATTATCAGCTTTTCTGATGCTATGACCAAATCCAAAACTCTTGAACCTCTTGTTCCCTCTATTACATGTTGCCTAAGACATTTGTCCCTCAAGAATTCTAGGAATTCCCTCCCCTTATTACTACATCCATTTTCCTCCTCCACTCTTAGAGGAGGACATAAGTCATCACTTATCACAAGTAGTACTCCTCCACCACGTTTTTCTTTCCTATCCTGCCGAAAAATGCTATACCCTGCTACTTCAATTCCTGTTATTATATTATCCTCCATCAACCATGTCTCAGTGATCCCAATAATCTTTGGCCAGGCTGATGCTATTAGCACCATCAACATTAAGGACATTTTCCATTTATCCTGATAGTTTTTGATAGACGAAAGATTTGAAATTAAACAGATTATGTACAATGAATAGAGATATATGCAACATTTTCATATCATTTATCTGTCTTTTCCTTGTCTTTAGCATTAAGTGAATGCAAACTTACCAAGATACCGTCCTTCATTGTGAACTTCTAAATTCCAAACTCCATTTGGATTTTCACCCCAGTTATGTACACTCATAAAAGGCCATTCTTGAAAGCCAGCTCGAGAATTGTCCATTGGTCGCTGAGCCAAAAGTGTTGAGCTGTAAAATAACTGTGCATTAAGAGAACAATTTTCATGCACTTTTTTCTGTAAAACTAAACAAAAGATTATTAAAAAGTATTAATAAAGACAGTACAGATTTATAGCATCTTTATATCAAGCACTATAATATGAACACCTACTTACAGTGTTATATTATTTACCTATTTTTTATTATTAACTTTATATGAGACTGGTAGAAACAGTCATCATCTTAAAAGCATAACTATTTCTACCAAGGATGATTTCATGGGATGACTCAAGGTCAAGGTTATTTGTTACTGAGCTCTCCAAAGGTCCAATTGGTAAAATTATTTTTAACAATAAGATGAAACAGATTCATAAAACTATCTGTAACCTTTCACTATTGTTCAGGCTTCCCACCACTCTTCTTCCATGGTTTGATGTAGCCAAGAATAATTTCCACTGTATAAATGTCCAATTTTTTTTCTAAACATATATATACAATTTTGCCATAAATACTGTTACAACTTCTACACACCCCTGCACTATCCCACAGAATTGCATGAGCCCAGTTCTGTAAGTGGTGCTGTGTGTAGCCAACATTGCATGTTTATCAATAGAGAGAAAGTTGTCTAGCTGTATGGGTTAACATGCAGTGAGGAGATTATGAGAACTGTGTAGCTGTAATAACACTTCACAAGATAATGTAGCCACCTGTTATTTTCAACATGGTATAAGCACTTGGGACCAGTAGGAGGTTTATGTATTGGATATTAACAGTTATACTGATACAAAAGACGTATCTGACAACCAAAGAACAAGTCAACCACACTGTGTTAGGACACAACAAACACCTTGTGACAAATGTTAAGGCATGCCTTTGCTGTAATTCAGTGAGAAACCAGAAAGTGATGTCATGAGAGATGAATGCTTCATAGAGAATGACGTCAGAATGTACTAACTGATGACCTGAGGATCAGTGCCTATAGTCATTCTACTGGACACTTCCTAACACCACACAATGAAAATTAAACTTTCAACATCTTTCTCTAAATCCAGAGTAATTTAATAAAAAGGTGGCACACCATTTGGCAACTCCTATAGGTGGAGATGACCTTGCTAATGCTTCTGCCTAGTATCTCCACTTGGGCCTGGCTCCCACTGAGGGGACCTCAATAAAGGTCAAAACTAGTCTGGGTAGTGGCCCTCCCCTTAATGCATAACATTATACATATCCACAAGGAGATGTGTTTTGCATTATGGGAGATACTGAGATAGGAGTGTTGTGAGCTTGCTCCACCTTTGCAACGAGTTGCACCACCTTACTCCAATCCTGAAGATACTTTCAGGCGCACACTTGGATAAAGGATTAAACTAAATTTACCACACAAATTATGCAGCAGAGGGTAAAATCAAAGGCACTTCTCCAGGGTATGCAATCAACAGAGTCAGAGATATCCTCTTCACAGATGAGAAGATTATCACCACTGAAGAGTTTTTTGGGTATATACTCTGGATGGTCGCAGAGCACATGCTATGGAACCCAAGATTCAAAGGAGTCACCACCCCATGTAGTGATGATGGTTTCGTGGAGGAATGACGTATCATGGGATATGCAAATTGCATTTCTGCAAGAAAGGGATCAAAATTTCCACCAAAGTATATCAAATACTAGTGGAACCCAAGATTCAAAGGAGTCACCACCCCATGTAGTGATGATGGTTTCGTGGAGGAATGACGTATCATGGGATATGCAAATTGCATTTCTGCAAGAAAGGGATCAAAATTTCCACCAAAGTATATCAAATACTGGAACTGTGATATAGCCCCTGAACAACACCTTGCTTTGCAGTAGCAAGGTGTCGATCTCATGCTTCACAGATTTGGGCATGTGTGATGGCAAAAGGGGACATTTCGAACATTGAGTGCTGCTATATGCAAGCTATACATGTGGTTTGTCTGTGCTGAAAACTGTAAATGATTTACTGATAGATTAAAGATTTATGCACTGTACAAGTTGTAATAGTATTTATGACTAGACTAAATACATATCTTAAAACTGTTATAATTCTTGACCAGAGAAATTAATGAATAACTAACTCTTATTTAGAAGTACTGGTCAAGTGTTAATAAACTATTTGATAACCAACTAGTTTCACCAGCTATTGCTGTTGGCATCTTCAGGGTACAAATAAGGTAGGCAAAGTAAATTACAAGCTAGATGTTAACTTACAATTCTAATTCAATAACAAAATAATACAAAATAGTACTGGACGTTACTACACTTCAGCTCATCACACCACATCTCCCAAAAACTTAGCATTATTCATATGCTAAGTTTTTGGGAGATTCATATCTAAGAAAAGAGCTATACAGTTTACTACAGACCAAAATGATCTACAAGAAGAATTGACTACAATATCCAACGACTTATCCTTAAATGGCTACCCTAGAAGACTCATCAACAAGATTCTCTTCTCTGACATACCACAAAGACAACAAGATGTCACCCAATATATCACCACTATAACTATTCCATACGTTGGTACCATTTCCAAAAAACTGGCTCTCCTCCTAAAACCACACAATATTAGAGTGACTTTCAATCCAATTGAAACTATTCAGAAATTTCTCAGATCACCGAAAGACTTCCATCCTTTCTACAAGTATGCTGGAGTTTACAACATCCCTTGTTCCTGTGGTCTTAGTTACATTGGTCAGACATCTAGAAGCTTCGAAATGAGACAAAAGGAACACATTGGTTATAAAAGAAATAACAGACAAGCTATATTATTATTATTATTTCGGGCAACTCCAAGGAGTCAACAGACTCATCGAGGAAGGCCCTAACATCATGTCAAGAACAACTATTCGCTACTCATTAACCACTCTCCAAGTAAAAAACCTAGCTCTAACACCCCTGCTAACCACATTCTTGCCCAGCTTCCATGTATGGCCCCTAGTCCTCCCACCACCAGTCCTATTCTCAAAAATATCTTCTGGATTAATCTTATAGAAACCCTTCAGTAATTTGAATGTCTCAATCATATTACCCCTTTTCCACCTATCAACCAATTTTTGCAACGCACAAATCTTCAATCTGTTCTCATAAGGTTCATTCCACAGACCTGCTATCATCTTGGTCACTCGTCTCTGGATCCTCTCCAACTCCTCCCCATCAAGAAGAAACCCTGGCACCCATATCTGGACACAGTAGTCTAGATGTGATTTTATCAAGGCTCGATATAGAGGAACAATAACTTGTTTGTCTCTGCTTGTTAAAGTATTTTTCAGCATCCAAGTGATTTGATGAGCTGATTTAGCCACTTTTGCAATGTGCCCGCTAAACTTCAACTCCCTATCTGCCAACACTCCCAAATCCCTGGCATCATCAATCTCTTGGAGTATGGTTCCACCAATGTAATATACTGCTGCTAATCTTTTCACTCCAAAATGCATAACCTTACACTTTACCACATTAAATTGACATCCATTTTCCCTGGTCCAGTCCTCCAAACAATCCAAATCATCCTGCAAAATTTTGACATCCTGTGCACTCACAATTGCTCTGCCCAACTTTGCATTATCAGCAAACAAGTGAACACTTCCTCTCAGATCCATTTCTATATCGTTAATGAACAAATTGAAAAGTAGTGGTCCAAGAATAGAACCCTGTTGCACACCACTAGTCACAAGTCGTCTTTTGGACTCCACTCCTGAATAAACCACTCTCTGGTATCTCTCCATCAATCACCCTCCTATCCATCTCACCAACCCTATATCCATCCCCATCTGCTCCAGTTTACTGATTAGGGTTCCATGTGGTATCCTGTCAAAAGGCCTTGGCAAGATCCAGTAGAATCACTGTAAACCCATTACCCTTATCCAGTTCAGCCATCACTGTGTTATAAAACGTAACCAAGATACCGAGGCATGATCTACCCTTCACAAAACCATGTTGCACCTCCCATACAGTATCCCATTTTCATGTATCCAATCCTGTATATTCTTCTCTTGACTAATTTCTCCAAGACTTTGACAACGATTCCTGAAATGCTAATCGGTCGGTAATTTGCAACAGCAGTCTTGGAACCTCCTTTATGCAGTGGAACTATTTTCCTCTCTTTCCACCCCCTCAGGACTAACGCAGACCTGAGACTCAAATTGAACAAAATGGTTAAGGGTACTGACAATTCTTTAGCCACTTCAAGTACGACACGAGCTGGTATACCATCCAATCCCACAGATGTATTGACATTGAGTTTTGCAATAGACTACTCACCTCCACCTCATTCACCACAATTCCCATATAATCTATTGGTTCATTCATTTCTGCAATGTCACCGCCTGGATGATATTTCTTGCAAAGTGCTTGCTCAGTAATTCAACTATATAAACTGATTCGGTTACTTCCCTACCATCGGCATTCTTTAAAATCATTCTGCCATATACGTTTTTTCTTTTACTTGCAACATATCGAAAAAACTGTTTAGGATTCTCTTTAGCCTGCATGGCCAATATTCTTTCGTAATCCTTTTTTGCTTTTCTTACCACACTCGTTATCCTTCTGGCCTGCACTTTATACCGTTCATGTGCCTGCCAGTCACCTATCTCCTTAAATTCCCTCCATAGTTGTTTCTTTTTTTGCAGTTCAAGCTTAATGGTGTTATTCATCCATTTAACCCCTACTTGATTTATTATTCGGACTCTAGGTATACAGTCAGTCTTTGCTTCATGCAAACACTTCTTAACCGCCTCCCATGCACTATCAACTTCTAGCTCTTGCAGTTTTACATGCCTTGGCACTGAACCAATCAATCTCCTAAGCTTGTCATACTTACCAGCCCAATAATTCCACACGTACCCTGTCTTAATTGTAAATTCCACTCCTTTATTCACCTCCCAAGTCAAAACCCAACGATCACTCTCACCAATTGGTGGCAACGTGGTTATATTCGTTACAGCCAAATTCTCAGAATGCAATTACTAGGTCAAGCACTCTCTTACCCCTAGTATTTTCCATTACATGCTGTCGCAGATAGTTAACCCTTAATAACCGCATAAAATCCAATTCCTTCCTCCCAATTGTCCTCTCCTCCTTCCAATCAATGTTACCATAGTTGAAATCTCCCTTAATAATTATCCTCCTACCACTCATTTCTTCTATTTGCTTATGCACACTACCTCCATCATCACCTGGTCTATAGCAGCACCCAACTGTATATTTTGTTCTGCCAGTCTCAATCTCACACCAAATAGCCTTAAATGAGCTCTTTTCACTATCCTGCAATACAACTTCAATTTTCCTTGGCTGCAGTTCATCAGCTATCATCAATAACACTCCTCCCCC
Source organism: Typopeltis vanoorti (assembly GCF_054136105.1). Lineage (NCBI taxonomy): Eukaryota > Metazoa > Arthropoda > Arachnida > Uropygi > Thelyphonidae > Typopeltis > Typopeltis vanoorti. The sequence goes on along the minus strand of NC_143562.1, from coordinate 77,305,271 downwards.
ATTTTATTCTGTCTGTCCCTCCTAAACACACTATAACCTCCACATTCTATCCCACTAACTATATCATCTTCTGTCAGCCATGTTTCACTAATGCCAATAACCTGTGTCTGGAAGTGCCAACCAAGACCAAAAATTCTTCCTTCTTGTTCCTAATACTTCTGGCATTTGTATACATGAATTGCAGAAGCCGATTTGTCCCATTCCTATTTTGATGCCTTATACTAACTATCCCATTCTGATTCGTTATCTTTCCTACTCGCTTGGGCATATTACACACATTCACACCCTCAACTGTCTCCCTAAAAAATGCATATCTATTCCCCCCCCCCCCCCCTTAATAACTCTAGTTTCCCTGATTCTGCACATTCACTTCCACTACATTCGACAACACCTTTTCAAGTCTCCGTACACCAAATCATTCAAATCTAAACCATCCATTTTATATAAATCCTTTCGCCCACTGAACTCATTCCACACATCCACAAATTCCACACCACTCATCAAACATAATTCACGCATAAAGTCATTAGCAATTATGGCCCTCCTTCTATACTCTTCACTGTCATACCGTGGCAACAGACTCACCATTCTAACTCTCTCACTCTTCACTTTTGCTACCTCAAGCAATTCCTTCACATCCTCACTCATAGCCTTTTTGTTTCCTTTCAAGTCATGTGTACCTGCCACCACTATCAATTCTTTCACCCGCTGCTTTTGTATTCTAATTGACTCGCTTACATTCTTAACGTTCGCACTGGGTTGGTACGATTTTGTTAAACTCTCAACTAACACACCTCTTACTAAGGAATCTCCACACAAAACACGCTCTTTCATTTTGTTTACACTCACTATCATACCCTTATTTTTTCTATCATACTTTTGCCGATTATTAGTCGGTATGCTTAGTAAACATCTTTGCCAATGCTCCAGCTGCCGATTTGCTCTATGTATCGCTCTGTGTAATAGAGCGATCTCACTCATTGCGTCAGTGTCATCATTTTTATTCTCCGATGATTCATTCAATCGTTCTGTATGTTAACCTTCATTCTCACTTTCAATGCCACTCTCACAGCTATCAGGTACTACCTCGCAAATATCACCATTCATATCTCAAATATCACTGTTATCTAGTTTCTCACTTTCAACAACGATATCACTCACACGACCTGAAGCACTCTTTAAATCATCACATTCTTTACACTTTTTGCACACATTCAACTCCACTATCGTTGTTTAACCAGACTCCAACCGCTCTCCTCAATGCATACATTTCACAAATGGTACACTGAATCAAATTCTTTAAGTTAAGATTTTTAGACAAATATGGCAACCTGGATGTCATCTTTGTATTCCTCTTTATGGGAGCCATGGGCACAGATAATCGTATCTATCAATTTACTATTAAAATACTCAAAAAACACACAAAAATCACCCAGCCACACTAAAATACTAAAAGTAAACAATACTATATAAATACTATGCAAATTCATCAATTTTTACTCAAAATATCACTCATCTGTTCAGGAGCTATCCATAAACACTACATACCATATAGCCCTCTAGTGGCTATTCCCAATATCTGGCCTTTCTTCCCACTTCTCTACAACCAACCACATTATTGAATGGAATAAAAGTTAGATGCCTTATATAGAAGAAAACTACCGTTCCAGAATCTTCAAAGCAGCAGCTACAGTTGCCCGTTCCACAAAAAACATCAACAGGAATCAAGGTTTAATCCTACCTGATATATGGAAGACCTTAACCAGATCACTAAACACACATGAAATGAACTTCAGCACCAACTACAAAATGTTTCTCAACAAGTAAATCATGTATCCGTGACACGTGTATTGTTTCACACTCAGTACTATTTTGTTATTGAATTAGAATTGTCAGTTAACATCTAGCTTGTAATTTACTTTGCTTACCTTATTTGTACCCTGAAGATGCCGACAGCAATAGCCGGCGAAACTAGTTGGTTATTAAATAGTTTATTAACACTTGACCAACACTTCTAAATAAGAGTTAGTTATTCATAAATACATACCTTGTTTATTAATGTAATTTAAAGCATAAATCATATAGAATGGTAACTAACTTCAGTAAAATTTATGAAAAATTTTGTTTTAAGTTGACTGTAATGGTTGTTTGATTCTGATAGAGAAAATAATGACAACATTGTTTTCATTTGTAGTTGCTAAAATGGTGGAACATGTGTAATTCGAATGGAAAGAGACCCGAGTTTGAGTCACGTCATGACAAAAAGGAAACATTAGATGATTTAGGTTTGGAATGAAGAGATAGCATCAGGGAATAAGGAGAATGAATTTCTTGAGTTCTTAAGGGAAAAACAACCTTAAGCAGTATGTAATGGATGGCAGGCGAGGGTTAAGAATCTTAAATTTCATTATACCATCACAGGATGTGATTGTGAATAGAGTGTCTAAATCTTCCCCTGGTTGGTGAGAGTAACCATGAAGTGATTAGGCTTGCAGCCAATCACATGAAAACTTCCATAAACAAGAGAATAGCAAATAACTAGCCACCTGTCCAAATAGAAGCCATGCCTTCTGGTCCCTCGCTAAGGCCAGATGCAACTTCTGCCCTCCTGCACTTCCACCCCTCTCTCATCCTTTCTCTCACACTCTTACTTCACCCAAAGATAAAGCTGACCTCCTGGCATCACTCTTTTCCTCGAACTCCTGCATTGATGACCAAGGGAAATAACCTCCTACCATACTAGTATCTAAGCACTGTATGCCTCCTTTAGTTTTTTGACAAAAAGAAATCAGGAAACTACTAAAAAATGTGGATAGTAAAAGTCTTCTGGTCCTGATGGCATCTTTCTCATTGTTCTCAAACAGTGTGCTCCAGAATTAACATCCATCCTGCATCATCTCTACAATCTACTACACAGAAGATTATGGAAAGATTAGGAGACAACTGGCAGCTACAGTGTGGAAAGGATACAGATGCTGCATGGGCATTGATCAAGAGCCATTTAACAGCACCAATGTCCGAGTATATTCTAAAGGTGAAAAGACTAAAGGGAGGAGCAAAAATGGATGAATGAAGAGATTAAGCATGAAATCTGGAAGAAGAAAGCACTATGGAGGAAACAAAAGATGAATGTTGGTAATGATCAGTTGTATGAAGAGTTCAAAGAGCAGGCCAAGAAGGATTAGCAAAGGTAGCAAAAGTGCAGTATATATTTTCAATTTGATAAATAACTGTTTTTCTAATGTAGCTCACATGCATGAAAGATTTTATTAAACCTATATGACATTTGTTACCACAGGAAAATTAAAATTCAAATTAAAAAAAAAAATTGTATTTTTATTTATTTCTTACATTGTCTGGACACTGTGTTTGATTTCCTCCAGAAATCAAACACTGAACTTTTTCAAGTCACCTCAGGCTTCCAATAAGTGGGGCAGCGGTCTCACACTAGGCAACAAAATTCATCTCCCACCTAAAGACAATCACAAATATTCATCCCCAATAGGGACATGGATGTTTGCGATATAAAAAAAAGATGATCACCAATAAAAGTAAAGAGAAGCACAGAAAACAGTTGCTTGTTGTGAGAAAAAGGTGCAACTTCTTGTATATGCAAACTGACACCAGATGCTGCCACACAGTGGACACCACTACAATATAATGGGCAGGAACAATACTACAGAGCTATACTTTCACAATTATGGGGGTTTCAAAGCTGAAAGCACATAAGATATTCTCTTCTTACTGAAAGTCACTATCAAAACTTACTACTGCAGTGTCAGCAACATGCTAATTGCTCATTAGATGAATAGACAATGAATATGTTTATCTGACAGGTTGTGGTTCTTGCTCACCCACCACATAGACTATACCTATGCAAGCAACAGGAGGTCGATAGATCTTGTGCATAGTTTTGATTGTCCAGCTGATGGAGGTGATTGATATCACAGTATACAGGGAATTAATAGCTTTAATGGAACACATGTACTAGATATATTAAAGTAATTTTCATGGGTTACACCTGTAACAAAAACTGTATAGAATTTATATACGTATGACTTATGACTCATTATTTTGATTCATCTTTTGAATGTAGTTAACAGTCCACCTCCTTGATGATATCCATGTAATGTTAGATGAAATATATTGGAGTTTTTGAATAAATTTTATATAATTTTTGCTGCATGTGTAAGACATGAAAGTTACCTTAGTATATAGGGAATGTTCTGCTGGTTAAAACTGGGATATTAATAAACATTCATCATCATCACGAACCATGGGCCAAGTGCCTGTTGATGTTTGATGCCTGTTTCACTATCTTCTTCCACCTTTCTTTGTCCAGTGCACAGTGTCGCAGTTTTTGTACACCCATTCCACACCATTCTTTTATATCATCTATCTATTCTCTGTATGGTCTACCTCTTCTGTTTAAACCATCCAAAATACCAAACATAAATGTCTTTATCTTCCGGTCCTCACTCATTCTACAGATATGTCCAAATAATTGCAGCTTCTGTTTTATAATCTTCTGCATTAGATTCTGTTTTGGTTGTATCTTCTGATAGAGCTCTTCATTGGTGATTTTCTATACCCATCCTATTCTTAGAATCTTCCTGTAACAAGTTCTTTCAAATGCCAAAGTTATTTTTCTTGATTCTTTATTTATTACCCACGTTTCAGATCCATACAGTACACCGCTGAAGATGCATGTTTCCAGTACTCTTAGTTTTGTTTGCAGACTGATCACTTTACTTTTCCAGATGTTATCCATGGCCTTCAGATTTGTTCTTCCCTTTGCAATCCTGATCTTTATTTCTTTTTTAGAGTCCAAGTCATATGTCAGTTTACTTCCCAAATATGTGAATTGTTCTACATTTTCTATATCAGTTCCATCCACTTGTATCTTTTGTTTCATGTTCTTCTCATCAAATACCATTGTCTTTGTTTTTTTCAAAGTTCATAACAAGTCCAATTCTCTTCCCTTCCTCATTTAACAGTTTCAGTGTTTTTTGTAGTTCTCTTTCGTCTTCTTCAATAATAACAATGTCATGTGCAAATCTGAGATTGTTAGTTCTCATTCCATGTACAGATATTCATTTGGCATCTTCCTTCAATTTGTCCATTGCTCTTTCTAAATGTGCGATGAAAATGCTTGGTGATATTGGGTCTCCCTGTCTAGTACCTCTGCTTGTTTTAAACCATTTCCCCAAATCATCACCTATTCTAACTGCTGCAACTGCATTCTGATAAACATCTTTTAATATAGCTATTAGTTTTTTATCAATTCCATAGGCTTCCAGAACTGCTAATGTCACTTTCTGGTCAATACTGTCAAATGCTTTCTGAAAATCAACAAAGCAAGTATATATGTTTTTGTTTTTTCTCTTAGCTTTCTCTGCTATTAACCTCATTGTCAAAATATGTTGAACTGTAGTTCTATCCTTCCTAAATCCTGCTTGCTTGTCAGCAAGGTATGCTTCTAATTCTCAATCTTTCTGTCAATATGATCATCATCACTTTACCAAGGTGACTTGTCAAGGCAATTGTTCTATAATTTTTACATTCTAGCTTATTTCCTTTATAGTTGGTGCATTTCTGTAACCATACTTTCACCACCATATTTAATCATTTCTCCAGTAATGTTATCGTTACCAGGACTCTTGCTGTGTTTTAGCTGTCCTATTGCTTTTTCTACCTCTCCTCTTAAAATGTCCATACCATGCTCATTACCTGGTGGTGATATCTGCTTCAATTCTTCAGTCAGTTTCCCAATGCTATCTGAATCTAGTTTTTCTTCATATAGCTCACTACAGTATCTTGTCCACCGCTGTACAATTTTTTCTTTATTCATCAATACTTTGCCTTTTTCATCTTTAATTGTAGTCTGTTTTGGTTGCCACTTTCTATTAATGGTTCTGATCATTTTGTATACCTCCCTTGTTTTATGCTCTCCATAGTACTGTTCTATATTGTTGCATTTGGCTTCTAACCATTTCATCTTATCCATTCTGACTTTTTTCACCTCATTACACTTCCTTCAATATTGCTCTTCTATTTGTTCTGATGTATCCCTTCTTATCTTCAACATTCCTTTCTCCTGTACTTACTTCAGTGTTTCTTGTGTAATCCATTTCTTCTTGATCTTCTCTTCTTCTGGTACTGTTTCTTCAACTGCATCTTCTATCGCCTTCATTACTCTTTTCGCTCTTAAATTCGAGTTTTTTTTTCTTCTCAACACTTTTAAGTTTCTCTTTTAACACTGTTCTGTATCTTCTTCCTATTTCTGCTTCAGTTATTCGTGCTGTATCTCTTCTATTCTGATGTTGGGGTTTATATTTTTTTTTTTTAATTTCAACTTGATGTTTGCAATCACTAAACTATGGTCCGAGTCTATATCCACTCCTTGAAAAGTTCGACATTGCTGTACTGATGTTATCCATCTTCTTTTAATCATATCAATCATGTTTTTGGTTTTCCCATCATTTGATTGTCACGTCCATTTTCTACACTCCTTTTGTTGAATCTTGTGTTACAGATCATCATCTCGTGGTCCACAGCAAATTCTAACAATTTTTCACCTCGTTCATTTCTTTCTCTGAAACCATATTTTCCCATGACTCTTTCCCAACCATCATTATCTATTTCAACTTTGGCATTCCAATCTCCTTCAATAATTAGCACATCTTGCTTTGGTATTGTTTTTATTGTCTCTGTCAGATCTTTGTAGAAAAATAAACATTGCATATTAATAAAATACAAATGGTAGCTTGTAGAAGACTATATGCACTCTACCATCACACACCTATTTCTAGAGTTTTGCTGGATGAAAATTCACCACATTAACAGGCCCACACTGTAATGAAAATGGTTCTAATGGAGGATATCACCGATCTCAAATGGTTAATAAATTCAACAGATTTCAACTTCGGGTATTTTATGAAACATGCTGCAAATGTAGACATTGCACATCACTCTCCATTCAGAAGAGCAGGATAATTTTCTAACATCATCACTACAGATCCTCATTGATGTTAGCATATATCTAGTGGAATCAATGTCATGGGAATATAACAGGCCATTGTCCATGCAAAAGGCAGTCTGACACAAGATTAAGAAGATGGTTGTAATTCAGTGTTATGACAGTATATGTTCAAGTTTTGCATGGCACTGAGCTTAATATTATGCTAAATTCATTAGAGAACAAAATAACATTTCAAAAACTTACCGTGTACCAGATGGGGAAATGAGATAAATATGAATGTCTCCTCTTCGAGTTGCAGACAATGTTATTTTTGCTTGAACATGCTCCAGATAGTGGACATTATCACAGTGAACTTCGAGGGATAAGTTAATATAACTTTTTGGAAGAATTTGTCTATACATAAAGAAAAGCAATGATTAATTAAAATAAAAGTCTAGAAAACTACACAGCATTATAATTTTAGTCTTAAACAATATTATTACTCAAAAATTATTGGATGTGATGAAACTTTTATTCACCTAATGAATTTCTTGTAACTCATATATATGTTTAATCTCATATTTATTATACTTAATTAGCATCAAAGAAAAAAGTACAATAATTAATTATTTTCAAACTTCCATTAAGAAAAAATTTTGGCTCCATGTGTATAAATAATATTTTTAGTAAATAGCAGAGCAATAATGGTATCATTCCATATTACATTTATATTAATATTACAAAAATTATTTATATATTTTATTCTAATCTTACAAATGTTTTTGATCAAATTAAATTTTGTTGGCATTGTTGGAATTATAAACATTAATTTTGTCCATATACAAGTCATCTTCACAATTTAACAATTTTACCCTCAAGAACATTAAAATATAAGAACAGAATATAAGCTAATTTGACATTGTAAGTTGTGATAAATGTCTCCCCTCCCACTTTAGACTTCCAAATTAGTAAATTTAACAAACACATTAACTACAAAAACAATCTGATGTCATGCCACTTCTAAAAGTCTGCCAGTATTATGAAAAATAAGCAAATAAGCATAAAAAACTTAGGAATAATAAAGTTTTTATAAGTAGGAGAATTATGAATGGTATCAAAAAAGAAAGAAATGTGTGGATCGTAATTTGTAAAAGAAAACGTGTCCATCTTATGAGAAGGGGGGGGGGGAACCCCTTTTCCCAAGTCTATGTGATCAACTAAGTGGCTGATGAAAAAAAGACCTAGAATATACCTTTCATTACAGGATACATCTGAACCTAGGTCTTATTCCTAACTTAGTGATAAGCTGACACCATTATATGAAAGAGATATTTTGAACATTCCAGTTCCTTCATTTCTTATCATTCAACTATCTTTTCATCCCCTTTCCACTACTGGACTATGAGGCACTGTTACTGATACTATGAAGCATCATGATAAAGTACAAATAAGATTATCAATTGTAATTTTACTGCTACATAGTTTTGCATCATCAGCAAACAACAGAATATTCCCTTCTCAAATCTTTTGCTATATCATTAATGTACTAATTACAGATCATACAAGAGAAATTAGGAAATTTTAACTTGTGGATCTGAGAGCTATGTTGGAAATACAACACTTGATCAAAGAATGGAGACCACAGATATGAGAGTTCTGAGAAAGATTAGGGAAGTCAGATGGCATCAGTGGCAGTGTTATTAAAAATGAAGATATTAACTGATGCTGAACTTGACACTGTTAGCAGAGCTAATCTCAGGTGATGTGAATGCTTAAACAAAATGGGAGAAGAAACGTTAGCAAAAGAAGTGCTCTTTGCTAGGATGACAGGAAAAAGACTCGGAGGAAGACTAAGATCTAGGTGGAGTGATACAGTAAAAAGTGCCTTAGAAGAGAGAAATATAAGATCTAATAATATTGGTGTCTTGACAGATAGCAGATTAATTTGGAGGGAAATTGCTGATCGGACGTTAGTAATGATATAACTTTTTCGTGTAGTACTAACATAGTATCCTGTATACTCCTCCCCAAGGGTACATGTCAGGAATTTGATGATGGTACATGAGAAATCTCTGTTTGTGTAACAATATGCAGATGGCCTAGTTGGCTGAGTGAAGAGTTATTGTTTTCCAAACAACATGCTGATGCTGTGGATTCAATCCCAGGCATAGATGTTTATGAATGACTTTGGGTAGTAGATGAGTTTCATCATCCAGTGAGACCTACCACCACCACTCCAGATTAACAAAGAAGACCACTTCTTTGTTAATCTACTCATGATATGTCATAGGTTTATGACATATCATGAGTAGACTGCATATATATAAAACAAAAAAGAAAACACACTACTTAGCAATTGTCTCATTTATCAGGTTGTTTTCAACAATGGGAAATGTTTGACACACAATCCCTCATATTTAAAATAACGGTAGAATTACCTTTGTCAGCCTTAAGTATTATGATATCTTTATTCTTCTTTAAATTAGACAGTGCTCTTTTTTTTTAAGGAACTAATGTTCTTTTTAGGAGAACGATAGAAGAATCTCTCATCTTCTCAACACACATCAGAGTTTAATTTCATGGCTAACTATAGGGTGCACCTGCTGAACAACAACTGACCATGTGCTAGCATCCATACTCCACATATTTATATTGTGTAACAGTTCCTATGCATTCAGTATAATTTTTTCAGTTTGGTATTGATTCATAATCATAGCTTGATGTTTTAAGTTTATAATTGTATCTTCATCAAACTCAAAAGAAGCCACATTTTTAATTTGGCAAAACTAGTAAGTTACTAGTTTTATTTAATTCTGACCAATAAAACCCAATTTCAGTTATCTTTTTTAATTAATATTTCTTATGTCTCAGCATGTATGATGATTTCATTGCTTAATTCTGATGGAAAATAAGTCTTTTGCTATACCTCAAAAACTGGGATATACCTGAACTTTAAATTTCTTACAGTTTAAAACATCAAAGTTAATTATAACTTGATTAACAATTATTTATAAATATATTTTCCTTACTTGTCCATATGATGTGCTCTGACTTCACACATCTTTTGAGGAGGAACTGTAATCCATTTGCGAGCAAGTTTCACCATTGCAGCAGCATCCATCATTCCATAGCCAAAAGAATGGCTAACTATTAGAAACAGTGTATTATAAGAATAAAAATTAAATTTATTAAATATCAGAATTATTTCCATCTGAAATTAGAATTATACCAAAATAATGTTTTAAGAGATTTGATAATGAAGTAAAATTGTTTTCCTTAGAAAAGACACACACACACACACACACACACACACACACACACACACACACACACACACACACACACACACACACACACAACCGAGATGGGATTAACTGCCCTCTCATTGCTGAAAATGAAGTATCAGCCGAGTTACTTGGTTGTAACAGGCTGATACAGGATTTCAGATGGAATTCATTTTATGGAGAGTGGGGAAAGGACGAGAGTCTGCAGTGGCACACTGTACTACTCATTTTAATGCAGTGTTTATATATATATACACACACACACACACACACTCATGTTCATAGAAACTCCATCACCTGCTGTAAAACCATGTTTTTTTGGTAATTAAATTTGAATGCCTATTTGAAAAGGAATAATAACACAATAATTGTCACAAATAATGAACAAAAAATAAAATAACATTGTTGTTTTTGATTAATATTTGGCATTTTTAGTACAAGATGTGACATAAATAGGAAATGACAACAAACTTGACAAATATTTCAAAATGGAGTGGACAGTGATATTTTCACTGAAAAAACAAATTTTGAGGAGGTATTTAACATTCAAAGCTAAAAATTCACTTTTTGCTGTTGAGTACTTTCAACAGCAAAAAGTTCCCCAGGAAATCCATCAATTTCCTGATGGATGCACTGTCAATTCATGATTCATGTTTTATAATACAGTGACAAGCTGAATTGGATAAGGGTAATGGGTTTACAGTGATACTGCTGGACTTTCCAAATGCCTTTAACAGGATACCACATGGAATTCTAATCACTAAACTGCTGCACATGGGGATGGATATAGGGTTGGTGAGATGGATAGGAGGGTGGTTGATGGATATCAGATACAGTAGTTTATTCAGGAGTAGAGTCCAAAAGAAGGCCCATAACTAGTGGTGAGCAGCAGGGTTCTGTTCTTGGACCACTGCTATTTAATTTGTTTAATTAATTAATGATATAGAAAAGGATCTGAGAGGAACAGTTCAGTTATTTGCTGATGATGGAAAGTTGGGTAGAGCAATAATAAATACACATGATGTCAAAATTTTGCAGAATGATTTGGATAGATTGGCAGACTGGGCTAAGGAGAATGGATGTCAATTTAGTGGATGGGGAGTTCAAGTTTAGAGGGCACATAGCAAAAGCAGATCATCAGATCACTTGGTTATTGAAAAACACCTTAATGAGCAAAGACGGCAGGTTATTGTTCCTCTTTATTGAGTCGTGATAAGACCCCATTGACTACTGTGTGCAGATCTGGGTGGCAGGGTTTCCTTGGTGATGGGAAGGGGGTAGAGAGGATCCAGAGGCAAATGACTAAGATGGTAACTGTTCTATGGAATGAACCTTACGAGAACAGGTTGAAGATTTGTGGGTTACAGAAACTTGTTGATAGGTGGAAAAGGGGTGATATGATTGAGACATTCAAATTATTGAGGGGATTTTACAAGATTAATTCAGAGGAAATTTTTCAGAACAGATGTGGTGGTGGTGGGAGAACTAGGGACCATCCATGGAAATTGAGCAAGAGTGTAGTTAGCAGGTGTTAGAACTAGGTTTTTTTACTTGGAGAGTGGTGAATGAGTGGAATAAGCTGCCAGAGTCTGTTGTGGGTGCCATGACTGTGAATGAGTTCAAAGCAAAGTATGAATAGTTTTTGACATGATGTTTAGGGCCTCCCTCGATGAGTCTAAGGACTTCTTGGAGTTGCCCGTAATAACAATAATAAAGTTTTTTTCACTTAGAAAGATGCTAAGAAATTATATTCTTAGTTTCATCCTTTATACAAGTGTAAGCAAACAAAGTTTGCATGTGAAGTAACTTCACAACTGGGCTATTTGTATATAGAGGCTAATGACTTGAACTAATTTGCCTTAGTAAAAATAAGTCTTTCACTCTTATAGTATAACCAAGCAAAAAAAAAAAAAAAAAAAATCAACAACTAGTTCTAATTCAGAGTATTTTAGTAATAAGGTGTGCCACCTTTTGACTAACATATGTGGGAAATATATGACTTTGCATTATTTTAATCTTGGTATCTCTTCTGGATCTGACTCCCAATGATGAGATCTCAATAAAGGTTGAAACAGGATAGCGGTCCTTCCCATAATTAATAGCATTATACATGTCCGTAAGAATATGTGCCTTGCATTATGGAATATTAAAGCAATTGATGTGAAGTCATTAGCCTCTAGCCTACTTGTATATACAGGGTGATTCAGAACTCTTGGGCCAAACTTTAAGGAGTGATAGAACGCACCTAAACAAGCACTTTTCATCATACAATGCATGGTCTGAACTCAAGCGATGAAGCGGTGGTTTTTGCAATTGTCATTATTTCTACCATGGAGTGCAAAAAGGATGGATTCTTTCACAAATCAGAAGGCTGACATGCATTTCATTTATGGAGCTGCGGACGGGAATGTGAGGGAAGCCCAAAGACTGTACCAAGAGCGCTTTCCGACCAGTAATTCTTCCTCAAATCCTTCCCAATATCATTAATGTAGAGATTGAAAAATAATGGATCAAGGACTGATCCGTGAGGCACACCAGTGGTTACCCTAAATCTTGCAGATTAACCTCTCCATATGCCATTTTTTGACATCTGTCAGCCATACTCTTATCCATGCTAATAGTTTATAATCCAAATCCATATTCTCCAATTTAAGCAACAGTATTCCATGCTATATTCTGTCAAAAGCCTTAGCAAAATCTAAAAATATCGTGGTGTATCCATTTCCCTTGTCTAATTCAGTGGTAACATTATTATAGAATGTGAGCAAGTTGCTAAAACATGACCTTCCCTTAGTAAACGCATGCTGTTCACTGCTAAGTGGAGATTCTCTGTCAACTCATTTCTTAATGTGAGCTCTAACTTTTCCAAAATCTTCACCACCACTCCTGAGATAATGATTGGTCGATAGTTGGATACACTGGTCTTTGCATCACCCTTGTGCAATTGGATTACCATACATTCTTTCCACTCCTGCAGAATCATCCCTGTTTGGAGACTCTTTTAGCATCAATGCAAATATCTCATCAGTTCCTATTGCAGAATTCTTATTCAGTTTGTGCAATAGCTCTAGTAATCCATAGGAGTTTCCTGATACAGTGAAGAGGTAGCAATGAGTTCAATTTTGCATATACCAAGTTGATAATTTTTAGCAAAATGGCTGCTCATTAGTTGAACAATCACTTCTGCATTAGTCACTCACATACCATCTGCATTCAGTACAGTTATTCTTTCAAAATCGTTTTTTCTTTTACTTGCAGCATAGTGATAAAATTCTTTTGGGTTGTCTTTAACTTACAGAGCCAGTTTCTTTTCATACTCTGACTTAGCTTTCCATACAATGCTTGTGACTCTTCTGGCCTGCTGATTATAATTATCATAACTGACATCATCCTTATGCATGCGATATTCCTTTCATATCATCTCTTTCTTATGAATCTTTTGCTTAATTAGATTGTACCATTTCACTTCTACTCTATTTATTCTTCAAACACTAGGGACACATTCTGATATTGCATCATTTAAGTATTTTTTTAAACAATTCTCATGCACTGTCGATAGCAACAATTCCATGGCACAAAACCCAGCATACTTCTCAAGTGGTCATAATTTCCTGCTTTATAGTTCATGTAACCTTTTCTGAATGGAACATTCATAAACTTATTCCCAAGTCTCTAACATAACCAATCTATTTAAATCATCCTGCATGGCATTAACATCAACTTTATCAACTACTGTTCTCCCTGGTTTTGCATCATCAGCAAACATCTGAATATCCTCCCTTAAATTTTTTCCTATATCATCAATATACAAATTAAAGCATAGTGGCTCTAGTATAGACCCCTGAGGTGCACTGCACTAATCACATGCATTCTCCTAGATTTCTAGGAGATCTATTTTCTAGCACCCTTGGTCTAGAGCCTTGCTGGATTAACTGTTCTGCTGGAAAAACGAGTAATAATAATAATTCGCGCACATCTCTGACCCATAATTATATCTCACGCATGTCTCTAAAGTACCATGGATGAGTAGAATCTTGAATATTAAATGTAAATTAAGCAATCAAATGAAATGTATTAGCATAAATTATACAGTGCAAGTGGAAATGAACTTGTACTTATGAGTGACATCATTACATTATTACTGTGAACTGGCAATTGCTTAGAAGCCCTAGCTATAGTTAAATGTATTCAAAATAACCTTAGAATCATCAATATCAGGATATCACTATCAAGTTCAGTGACCTTCTTGGGTGGTTGTAGGAATTTCAAGTGCACTGTCATAATTTTGTCTGGACTAAAGGATGGAGCATCCATTGCCAGAAAATGAGGGGCATACCTGTACTACTCTCTGGTGTCCACCTATCTGTCAGACCCTTCTCTCCTTTCCACACATGATAAATGGGAATAGATATGAGGTTGTTGTTTCAACTTTGCTAATAGTTTTCATGCAGTATTCTGTCAAATCATTTACAAAGTCCAACAGTATTCATGGTATAGCCATTTACAAAGCCATACACCCATCATAGAGAATCATATTCATATTCACCCACTGCTGAAGCTTAGCTTTCACCAACTTTTCCAATATTTTAACCACCATTACTAAGATATTAATTGGTCTATAATTTGCTACTTATATCTTAGAGTCACTTTTATGTAATGGAACTATCTTACCCTACTTCATTCCCTTGGGATCTTACCAGAACTGAGACTTAGATTGAACAACTTCATCAGAGGCACTGCCAATTCTCTTGTATATTTGTTTAGCACACATGCCATCCAGTCCCACTGTTGTATTCACATTAATATTTTTTAACATGCTGAGCACTTCCTGTTCATTTATCTGACATCAGCCTGTCACATACAACTCTGTTAGAGCAAATTTCCTCAATATTGCACTTACATCCCCAATGCAGCTACCACAAGCAGTCATCAACTTGATGTTGCTGCCAAAATCTTAGTATTTTGTCTTCAAAAATATATAAGTCCTATTATTATTTTTTTCATCACAGCTACAAATTTTTTTTTGTAAAGGAACAAAAATCAATTATCTCATAGCTGGTGTATGGATAAATAACTCCTTTATTATTATTATTATTATCTGAGACCTCCAGGGAGTCAAGGATTCATCAAGGGAGGCTATAAATCACCTAAACCAGTTATCTTCCTTAAATTCATTCACACTAGATGCACTCTCTACCCCTAAGGGCAAATTATTCCACTCACTGCTCTTTGAGAGAAAAACCTAGCTCTTACCATTTTCTTAACTTCCATGGATGCCCCCGTGTTCTCTCTCAACCTTCCACACAATGAAAAATTTCATCAGTTGATATCCTATAACACCCATTCAAAAGTTTATAGACTTCTATCATATCAATCGGATATAATACCAGATATAATCTTTGTAACTCTTCTTTGCACCCTTTCCACAGCTTCGTTATCCCCTCGGAACCACCCAGGAGACAAATCTGAGTTTTATTTGACTTTTGCTATGTGACCTTTGAACTTTAAATTCCTTCCACCACTACACCAAGATCCCTTGCCTCTTCAGTTTCTTGTAGCATAACCTCGCTAATATATAATACTGCTAGAATTCTAATCATGCCAAAGTGCATAACTTTACACCTGCTAACATTAAACTGACAGCCATTTTCATTTACCCAAATTTCCTGTCTATTCAAATCATTTTGTAATTGCTGAATATCAGTAGCATCCCTGATTGCTCTGCCTATCTTTGCATTATCGGCAAACAATTGCATATCTGATTTTACATTTTGCCTGATGTCATTAATGTATAGATTGAACAATAATGGCCCAAGGAGTGAACCCTGAGGTACACCACTGGTTACCTTATATCTGGCAGATTCACACCTCCTGTATACCACTTTTTGATATCTATCTATCCGTCAACCATCCCCTGATCCAAGTCAATAGATTATGTTCCAATCCCATATTCTCCAGTTTACACAACAGCCTATTGTGTGGTATCCTATCAAATGCCTTAGAAAAATCCAATATTATCATAGTGTATCCATTCCCTTTATCTAACTCGGCCATAACATTGTTATAAAATATGAGCAAATTGCTAAAACATGACCTTCCTTTAGTAAACCAATGCTGTTCCCTGCAGAGTACAGAATGCTTGTCTACCCATTTCTGTATGTGAGTTCTTACCAACTTCTCTAAAATCTTCACTACCACACCAGAGATACTAATAGGTCGGAAGTTAGACACATCAGTTTTTGCACCACCCTTGTGCAACGGAACTATCATATATTTCTGAGCTGAGCTGAGCTGAGACTCAAGTTATACAAATGTGTGAAAGACCTAGCCAATTCAGCTGACCATTCCTTTAACAAACGGGCAGATATTCCATCTGTCCCTATTGACAAATTCTTATCCAGGTTATGCAAGAGCTCTTCAACCTCATTTTCATGAACCTATAACTCTTCATCCAACGTAGCAGTAGCACCATGCTACATACACCTGGTTGATATATCTTAGCAAAGTGAGCACTCATTAACTGAACAACCTCCTTAGCTTCCAACACTCGTGTACCATCTGCATTCAATAAAGTTATTCTTCCACATTCATTCTTTCTTTTGCTTGCAACATAACGATAAAATTCTTTTGGATTGCCTTTAGCTTGCATGGCCAATTTCTTTTCATACTCTGTTTTAGCTTTTCTCACAATACTCGTTACTTTTCTGGCCTGAGCTTTATATATTTCATAACTCCTCTCACTCTTATTCTCACGATATTCTTTCTACATCAACTTCTTCTTGTGGATCTCTAGCTTAATAAGGCTGCACATCCATTTCACTCCCAACCTATTTATTCTTCGAACACTAGGGATACATTCAGATATCATCTCATTCAAGCACTTTTTTAGATTCCCATGCATTGCTGACATTTTTTCCATTCAGTAACTGATACCATGGGACCAAAGATAGTATTCTTCTAAGCTGATCATAATTTCCAGCTTTGTAATTCAACATGCAGCCTGATTTAAGCGGAGCTTTAATACAAGTAGATACTTTCCAAGAAAGAACAGCACGATCACTGTCACCAATTGGTGGTAAAATACTCATATTCTTGACAGAGATCCCTTCTAATGCTATGAGCAAATCTAACACTCTTTGACCTCGAACTCCTTCTTTCACATGCTGCTCGAGAAAGTTATCTCGCAACAATTCAATAAATTCCTGTTCTTTCTGATCATGAGCTTTTTCTTCTACCCAATCAATGTTTGGAAAATTAAAGTCATCCATAATGATAATTCGCTTGGTACCCATAAGGCTAAATTGGCAATGCATTTCTTCATCCCCTACAACTGAGCTGCCAGGTCTGTAGCAACACCCCACCATATATTTCATTCTGTTAACTTCCACTTCACATCAAATAGACTCAAACTCATCGATACATGGAAGATTGTTACCATCATTGTTTTCTTGTATTTCTTAAGTCATCTGATATCATTAGCAGCATTCCTCCTTCTCTCCTATCTCTTCTATCATTCCTAAAAATAGTATATCTGTTACACTCGATCCCACTTATCATATCTGATTCTGATAGCCAGGTTTCACTAATGCCAACAATCTTAGGCCACATCGCATTCAATAAAGCAACAAACTCAACCCCTTTGTTTCTAATGCTCCTAGCATTTGTGTATAGACATAATAAATTATGACCTAGCCTATTCTTATAATTAGATATGCAATGTATTGGGCCTTGTTCTAGAATTTTCTCTTTTCCCTCCCCAAACGTACTTAAAAGGTCCGAACCCAAAGCATATTTTTCCACTCCTTCGCCACATACATAACCATGTTCAAAGGCATTCATATCTTTATCACGTTTGTATACCATAGTTGAACTTTCACATATTTTCCCCATTCCTCCCTTGATGATCTAGTTTCCCTGACTCTCTGCATTAAGTCTCATACTAAAAAAGAAGTAATTTCTCCAGGCTTCTGATGCCAAATGAATTCAAGTGTAGGTCATCATTCTCTTTTCCCTCCCCAGATGTACTTAAAAGGTCCGAACCCAAAGCATATTTTTCCACTCCTTCGCCACATACATAACCATGTTCAAAGGCATTTATATCTTTATCACGTTTGTATACCATAGTTGAACTTTCACATATTTTCCCCATTCCTCCCTTGATGATCTAGTTTCCCTGACTCTCTGCATTAAGTCTCATACTAAAAAAGAAGTAATTTCTCCAGGCTTCTGATGCCAAATGAATTCAAGTGTAGGTCATCATTCTTATACAAATCTCTTCTGCCATCAAACACATCCCAAACGTCTAAAAACTCACATCCGTATCTTCTACATAGCCCGTGCGTGAAATCATAGTGTATCCATTCACTTTATCCTACTCGGCCATAAAATTGTTATAAATTAAGAGCAAATTGTTAAAACATGACCTTCCTTTAGTAAACCCATGCTGTTCCTTGAAGAGTATAGCATTTGTTTACACATTTCTGTATGCAAGTTCTTACCGACTTCTCTAAAATCTTCACTACCAAACCAGAGATACTGATAGGTCAGTAGTTAGAAACATCAGTTTTTGCACCAAAACATTCCTTCCATTCCTATGGTATTATTCCTGAACTGAGACTCAAGTTATACAAACATGTGAAAAGCATAGCCAATTCGGCTGAACATTCCTTTAGCAAACTGGCTGATATTCCATCTGTTCCTATAAACAAATTGTTATCCAGGTTATGCAACAGCTCTTCAACCTCATTTTCATTTTGGTTGTGCAAGATTTTTCTGATACCGCTAACACAAGTTCAATGAAGGCATTGAGTTTGAAGTCCAGGTGGTCCTGGGTTATGGACAACCCAACTTACGGTGTTCCGTACTTAAAAACAGGCTCCTCATAAGGATAATTAATAATTCGGGAACTAGTTTCTTCTGCACATGTAAACAAACCTCCATGGCATAAGCAGTTCGTTAGCACAGCATATTTATGCTAGCAGCTAGTCTCATTGTTCATACAGTTGCTTATGCACAGCATCAGTTTTGTCTTAACTTTTTTATTCGATTTTGTGAGTCTGTGATTAGCCTTATGACCATGCCTCCAAAGCGAAAGTTCTCTGCAAGTCCAGATGAGCTTGCAGCGAAGAGAAAAGTGATTACATTGGAAACAAAAATAGAAATAATTAAGCATTCAGAGAAAGGCCAGATGCCATCATTCATTATTCTCGTGGAAAGGCTTAGACGTTGGTTATGCATTTTCACTATATTATTTCAGGAAATTACAACATACTAGGATATACATTAAAATAAATTTTAATATATTTCTATATTTCAGCAACGTCACGCTGCCATTTTCAAGAACTTAGGTACAAGATACGTGCACGCAGGCACAGCAAAAACAATAAATGAGTAAGAAGAATGAAGCTATTATTTCTCCTAAAGTCCTGATGGTACCCTCTAGCGGGTGATGTTAGTATCCTTGGGCGATTGGGCTGAAGGTCTTCTGATGTAGGTTTCCCAAATTTGAGGAAGTCTCATGCAGCCAAATTTGTTGAGGTTAGGCTCGTTTCTTAGGGCTGAAGCTGATTCTATGAAAAGCCTTTCATATCTGTACTTGCTACGGTGTATTATCCTGGCTTTTTTCCACCGTATTCTATGACAGGTATCCAGAGCATGGTCAGCAAGACCAGAGTGGCTGTATTGGTGAAACCGGATGTAGTCCTTGTGTTCTGAAATTCTGAAAATTGCTCTCCTGCCTGTTTGGCCGAAGTAGGACAGCTTACAGCTGCAAGGGACCCGAGTACACACCAGGTAGGTCTAGGGGGGGAGGTTGGTCTTTTGTTGAGCGGATCAGGGATGCCAATTTTTTATATGGTTTGTAACAAGAAGTTAAGTTATGTTTTTTTAGGATTTTTGTGATTTTTTCCGAGGTGCCTCAGATGTAAGGTATGGTGATGGATTTAGAGTAATCCTTGTTGTGAGTGGGGAGGGGGGGGGGGTTGTGGTTTACTGGTTTTAATATTTTTTGGATTTTTTTGTGGGGGGGTAGCCATTGGCTGAGAACGTGTTGAGGATGTGGTTTCGTTCTGTGGTTAGGGCATTGTCATTCGAGCAGATAAGTTTAGCCCTGTCGTGTAGTGTCTTAATGACTCCATATTGTTGTGAGGAGGTGGGGGGATTGTTGGTGAATGTATCTGCCTGTATGGGTGGGTTTTCTATATACTGAGAAAACCAAGGTTCCATCAGGCTGGCGGGTGACTAGTGTGTCTAAGAACGGAATGCAGTTGTTTTTTTCCTCTTCCAGGGTGAATTTGATTCTGGGGTGTTGGTTGTTTAAGTGTGTTAAGAAGGAGAGGAGTGCATCGGAGCCATGTGGCCAAATAGCGAAGCCAAATGGTTGGTTTTTGTGGGGCAGAGTTCAAGGCTTGCACTTCAAAAATCTCCATATAAAAGTTGGCCAAGGGTGGGAAGAGCGGAGAACCCATGGCTGTCCCCTCTATTTGTTTGTAGAATTTTCCTTGCCAAACAAAATAGCCTGAGTTCATTGTGAACTGAAATAGGGCTGTGATATCGGGAGGAAATTTAGTTGGATTAGCTCTTTAGTTGGATTTGAAGTGGGCTGAGTTTTTTATGTATGAAGGTGTGTTGCCAGTATAGTGTGAGAGAGCTTTGGCCAAACGTTTAGCTAGTTTATATGTGGGGGAATCAATGCCATCCACTATGGGACGTAATGGCACATTTTCCTTGTGAATTTTTGGGAGTCCATAAATACGGGGGGGTATGGAGTTATATGGTGATTTCAAAGCCAGCATAGAAAACCTTACACTCAAACACACTGACATAATGGTCAGTTTTGATGTCTCCTCCTTATTTACGAATGTCCCTCTCAAAGAATCCTTAGAGCTAATCCAAGCTAAATTTCCTCCCGATATCACAGCCCTATTTCAGTTCACAATGAACTCAAGCTATTTTGTTTGGCAAGGAAAATTCTACAAACAAATAGAGGGGACAGCCATGGGTTCTCCACTCTCCCCACCCTTGGCCAACTTTTATATGGAGACTTTTGAAGTGCAAGCCTTGAACTCTGCCCCACAAAAACCAACCGTTCGGCTTCGCTATGTAGATGATGTATTCGCTATTTGGCCACATGGCTCCGATGCACCCCTCTCCTTCTTAACACACTTAAACAACCAACACCCCAGAATCAAATTCACCCTGGAAGAGGAAAAAAACAACTGCATTCTGTTCTTAGACACACTAACCCGCCAGCCTGATGGAACCTTGGTTTTCTCAGTATATAGAAAACCCACCCATACAGGCAGATACATTCACCAACAATCCCCCCCCCTCACAACAATATGGAGTCATTAAGACACTACACCACAGGGCTAAACTTATCTGCTCGAATGACAATGCCCTAACCACAGAACGAAACCACATCCTCAACACGTTCTCAGCCAATGGCTACCCCCCCCCCAAAAAAATTCAAAAAATATTAAACCAGTAAACCACAACCCCCGCCCTCCCCCTCACAACAAGGATTACACTAAATCCATCACCATACCTTACATCCGAGGCACCTCGGAAAAAATCACAAAAATCCTAAAAAAACATAACTTCTTGTTACAAACCATATAAAAAATTGGCATCCCTGATCCGCTCAACAAAAGACCAACCTCCCCCCCCCCTAGACCTACCTGGTGTGTACCAGGTCCCTTGCAGCTGTAAGCTGTCCTACTTCGGCCAAACAGGCAGGACAGCAAATATCAGAATTTCAGAACACAAGGACTACATCCGGTTTCACCAATACAGCCACTCTGGTCTTGCTGTATTGGCGAAACTGGATGCTCTGGATACCTGCCATAGAATACGGTGGAAAAAAGCCAGGATAATACACCGTAGCAAATACAGATATGAAAGGCTTTTCATAGAATAAGCTTCAGCCCTAAGAAATGAGCCTAACCTCAACAAATTTGGCTGCATAAGACTTCCTCAAATTTGGGAAACCTACATCAGAAGATCTTCAGCCCAATCGCCCAAGGATACCAACATCGCCCGCTAGAGGGCACCATCAGGACTTTAGGAGAAATAATAGCTTCATTCTTCTTACTCATTTATTGTTTTTGCTGTGCCTGCGTGCACGTATCTTGTACCTAAGTTCTTGAAAATGGCAGCGTGACGTTGCCGAAATATAGAAATATATTAAAATTTATTTTAATGTATATCCTAGTACGTTGTAATTTCCTGAATTAATATAGTGAAAAAGCCATCATTCATTGGGAAAGCATTAGGCTTCAGTCACTTGACTATCGGAACAATTATAAAGGATGCCATCAAAAACATTGCTGATTCTTGGGATTAAGTGAAGTAATAAATAACAAAAAGGGTGTGGAACAAACTGTGCCCTTAATTCTGTGACAATTTTTGTGGCCTCACAGAAGAAGACATTGCACTGCAATTGGACATCAATGAAAATGATGTTATTGACTTAATAGAGTCCCATTCACAAGAATTAATTAATGAAGACCTTATGAAGACAGAGAAGCAGCTGATAGAAACATGAACCAGAAGATCCAGAGTCAAGAAAGTTTATGAAAAAAGAATTAGCTGAAGCCTTTTGTCTTGCTGAAGCAGGATTTGCTAAGCTTGAGAAGCATGATCCTAACACTGAACGGTTTACAAAGATTTACCGTGCAGTTAGTGAAAACATTAGCTGCTACAAGACCATTTATGATGAAAAAAAGAAAAAGGCTGTGCAAACAACTCTAGATACCTTTTTCAAGAAACCAACTTGAGTGGTAAGCTCCCCTCCTCCAAAACTTGGTCCATCATCTCTAGCACCAGAATATGATCCTGGTTCAAATCCTAATTCTCCAGCACCCATTCCATCCTCTTCAGTACCATCTCCATCATCATCTTCCGATTAACATTAGCCTACCTTCTGTTTATGTGTGGTCTGAAAATTTCTCAGCTTCGACCATAAATGGAAACGCTATTGGCAAGATTTTTTTTTTCTAAGTTGGTACATCTCTCATAAGCATCCATGTGAAATTGCAAGTCACTCTATCAAGTAGATTTTTTTTATACAGCTTTGAAAGCCAAAGTTGTCTGTATTCCTTGAAATGGATAAAAATTGAGTATATCATGCAGTTATAAAATTCTTGGTAAAAGTAGGTTTACCACCAAAAGAAATTCATTTGAAGTTCATAAAAGTTGATGGGCACTTTTCTTCATTTTTGACAATTAAGGAATGGGCTGCTGAGTTTAAACGTGGCCATACCAGCCTTGAAGATGATCCATGTGAAGGACGTCCAAAAAGTGTAACAACAGCAGAAATCATTGATCAAGTGCATGATATGGTATTGGATGACCGGCAAATCGAAGTACATGAAATTGCTGAGACTATAGGCATTTCAAAAGAATGTGTAGGATATATTTTGCATGAAGAATTGCAAATGAAAAAGCTTTGCGCAAGATGGGTGCTGCACTGATCAAAAATGCACTCGCATGAAAATCTCTGAACAGTGCTTAAAACATTTTAACAAGAATAAAATTGATTTTGTGCATTGATTTATTACTATGGATGAGACTTGGATTCACCAGTACACACCAGAATCCAAACAGAGTCAAAACAGTGGACAGAAGCCGGTTGTTCAGCACCAAAGAAGACAAGGTCATGGCATGAGTGTTTTGGGATGCTAAAGGCATTTTGTTCCTTAATTATCTTGAAAAGTGTAAAATGATAACTGGGGAATATTATTCCGATCTTTTAACCAGACGAAATGAAAAAATTTCATGAGAAAATACATGGTTTGCAAAAGAAAAAAAAATCATCTTTCATCAGGACAATGCACCTGCCCACAAAAGTGTTTTGGCAATGGGAAAATTAAGGGATCTGCATTATGAATTGTTGGAACATCCACATTATTCCACAGATTTGGCTCCCTCTGACTTCTACCTCTTCCCTGCTGGTCAGCGTTTTTCTTCAAATCAAGAGGTGATTGCAGTTATAGAGGGGTATTTTGCAGATCTTACTGAGAACCACTACAGAGATGGGATAATGGCACTGGACCATTGCTGGATGTATTAGTCTTAAGGGAGATTATGTTGAAAATTAAAAATAATTTCGAAATTATAAATTTGTTTTTCATTGATAGGCCGAGAACTTTTCAGACCACCCATGTATGTTCTCTTTGTCTGAATTAAAAGAAAGAGCACAATAGTTTCTGTAACTTATTATTACAGAACAGGGGTATTATTATTATTATTACAGTATTACACTGTATTCTTATTGCCACATATGAGCCATTATAGTATTGTTATTATTATTACCAAATATGCGCTGTTCATCAGGGATCCAAATTACATATAAATCCAACCTAAAGATGTATTCTGGAATGCATCTCGTTCGTAACCTGGGGACACTGTCTGTAGTTAGAGACAGCAGCAGAAGTATAATGTAACATATCCTAGCTTCTTAAATATCAATATTTAGGTAACTTCATTAGTAATGATAAAATTCAGTCCAATCTTAATTCTCACAAAAAAGGATTCTTTTCATCCCCCTGCTCTTAATTTGAGGGTGTAACCCTAAAGGGGGGGGGAGAAAGAGAGAGACAGCAATTTTATGTACGATCACCACTTCAATGATTTAACTTTACTCATCATTCAGATATTTTTGCTGTGTGTACCTTCAGCAAATAACTCCATGATCACTTTAATCAGAATTTGCACCTATAATTTTTTAACTTTTCTCAAACAAGTTTTGTTTTTTTTAATTTTTGTTTATTACATTCAATAATGTTCTACTAATTCATGAAGTTTCCTTCACTCACTCAGTTTACATATTTATACTGTATAGATAATGATGAAAGCTTTGAATAAGATGCATAATATATGGTTGCCTCTGACAATAGCAAACACTACCATATCAAATTTGTTGCTTGCTATAGAAAACTAATGAAAAGTCCCATAATTACAAAGCTTTTCTAAATGAATGCTACAGCAAATTATTGATTGTAACAAACTATGCCTTTGGTCTCTACAAGTTTGTTATAGTGAGAATTGACTGTATAAATATATACATAAAACATACAGTAAAGCAGATAAATAAAAAAAGTGGACATATTACCATTCCTTCCGACACCAGTAGTCTTCCAATCGCTGGAAAACAGGTTAGCTGGTTTAGCAGTCCTGACAACAATATGTTGCATATCTCTCCAAGTTAATTTTTTGCTAATTAATGTGAAAAAAGAAAAGTAGAAGAAAAAAAAATTAAGTTACAATAAACTAAAAATGTGAATTAAAATTATATTTATGTGATTAATTTAATAAAACAAGAATATTTTAAGAATACTATATGTTTTGTATTGAGATTACAGTGATATAAATTACTGAGCCATCCTAACTCTTTATTTATTTATTTTAAATTAAGTGCTCATGTTTTGTTATATGAATAGTTAAAACAGCGCCAAATACGCAATTTTTTTTTTAAATGTAAAAAATAATCAAGTGAATGAGTTTGAAATTTTCTACAAGTTTGAACAATTGTTTTTATGTTGAAAAAGAAGGTGTGATTGATTGATTTGGAGTTTTATGATGCAAGGACAGCAAAGGTCATACTGTGCCAGGACAGGTTATGGCAGTACAAAGGGTATTGATAGGTAAATACATGCTTACAAGAGATACATTAGTGAATAATATAAAATGTATGAATAAAGTTATAAGAAGTTAAATGAGTAAATAAAATGTATGTAATAGTGGCAGCAAAAGCCCATTTCAGTTAGGTGTGCTGACGTATGGCTTCTGCAACCCACACTACAAAATTCACATCAATTTGACTATACAGTTGCATTTTTATCAATGTATGAAAGTTTTAAGAGTGCATTTTGCATCAGTGCTCATCTTAACTGGTCCAATGCAATTAATTATATGATAACTTTGAATACTTTATCAATTAATTGTAACCAAATCTGCATAGAGTGGGGAATAATGTGTTAAGATATATTAGAAAATAATAATAAGAATGCTATATTTGAATTACTCAAAAGTATAAATATAATAGTAAATTTGGAAGAATAGGATGAGGCTTATCTCCTTCAACTACAATCATACAATCTGCAAAACCTATGGCAGAAAACAGGATATTTAGTACATTGTATATACATGGAAAAAAGTTATAAATCATTTACATATTAAAAATTTGTCCAGTACACACTTCATGCAAGCAAAACAGGTGAAACTCAGAAAACAAAAACAGCAACTCATAACAAATGACAAAGTTCAATTGGATTGGTTGACACAATAACCAATTGCAGCCACTGGTTTCTGGGTACTACTGTCTCAGCGCACCTTGTCTTGCTTCTTCATGGTTTAAAACCACTGGAATGCCAAGAATTTGACACATTGCACCATCTATACATCTGTTCAAAAGGCTCAAAGGTGTCCATATTTGTGACCGCACACCCAGACTATTAACGTGAATGCGATGCAATGTTTACACGTCAAAAAAAGTGTCCTCTTCATAAAGCATTAATATATTGTATTTATTTTTAGGAATCACGCGAAGCCCAAATAATGCAGGTAATGTTGTCAACACTCATGAAAATAGCTTTAATAGTCTCTTTAATGTGCATACCAAAAAGGATGGATGGCAGTCTGATGTGTGTGATACAGGATCTCCCAACATACAGAAAAGAGACTAGTCCATGTAGGATGATTTAGCAGGGACTTTATTTTTAGGACATAATTAAGAGACAAATGTTTTCATCTAAGTGATTGAGGGGGTTCATTTGATTCAACATAAAGGCACTGAATGGGTGATGTGTAAATAGCACCAGTAGCTAATAAGATATTCTGATAATGGATTGGGTCCAACCACTGGAATGTGCTTTCCTTTGCAGAACTGTAAACCAGCGAACCACAGTCAAGCTTTGAAGATACAAGTGCATTGTACATGTGGAACAACAAACATCAATCTGCATCCCATTCAGTAGAGGACAGAGTGCAGAGGATGTTCAATGCTTTTTTGCACTTCTGAAGACGAATGCATGTAAAGAAAGTTAGCTTTCTATCAAAGATAAGTCCCAAAAAAACATGCCCTCTGACTAAAGGGATAACAGTTTGTCTTCATCATCATCATATGTTCACTGGGCATCCACAGATGATGTATGGTCACTCCGATGCTCAGTGATGTGCAACACCAGGCTTAGCCATGTAGTCCTGCTGTATGCTTTTCTGGAGGCTTCAACTCTCTGAAGATCAGTCACTCCACACACACCATCCATCCATCTCATTGATGGTCTACTCCATCCTCTTTTTCCAGGAACTTTACCTTCTATTACTGTTCTGAGAAGTCCTTTCAACGTGTCCAAAATATTTTAACTTTCTTTAGTCAAAATTCTTAAGGAGCCTTAAAGTTCTACTGATCTTTTCTAAAACCCATTCATTTATATGCCTTTCAGTATATGATATCCTCAACAGCCTTCTGTAACACCACACCTCAAAAGCAGCTATCCTTTTCTTAAATGACTTCTTTAGGTTCCAAGTCTCATATCCAAAATCTTCAGTTGATCTTCTGAACAGCAATTCCTCACATTAATAACGGATCACAAGCACTCAAACTTGCTGACTTCCTCAATTCTTTCTCCATTAAGGTACACTTGTTTCTCAAGCACTTCCCTGTTTGTATTTCCTTTGAGAATCATAATCTTTGTCTTGCTAGGATTGAGTTGAAGTCCTCTGTTATTACTGATCTTGTTAACTTTATTAAGAATTTATCCTAGTTCTTCCTTGTCATTACAGAGGAGTCATCCTCTGTAATGTAAGGAAGAACTAGGATAAATTCTGTCGTAAGGAACGACATCATCAGCATACCTTAGATTACTGATCAATCTACCACCTATCCCAATTCCTCTCTTGAGCTTATCCAATGCTTCGTGCATGATGTCCTCTGCACATATACTAAACAAGTAGGAGAAAAGTAAACATCCTTGCCTAACTCCTTTTACAACCTGAAGCCAATCAGTTAATTCAATACCTGTTCTTACCATGGCTTCTTGCTCCCTGTACAAGTTGGCTATTAACCTGATAGTATGTTGAGAAAAACCCGTTTTTTTCATTACTTTCACATGTTAAATTTAGTTTAATCCTTTATCCCAGTGAGAGCAAACAAAGTTTGTGCTAAAAAAAACTTCAGGACTGAATATAGTGTTGTACTACTTATCCAGGTAAGATAGTACAACACTATATTATGCATTAAGCATTAAGGGATAAGCAATAACACTATATTATGCATTATGTTATGCATTAAGGGATTGGCCAATCCCTTAATGCATAACAGTATACATATCCACAAGGAAATGTGTTTTGCATTATGGGAGATACTGGGATAGGAGTGCTGGTAGCTTGCTCCACCTTTGCTACAAGTTGCCTGGTGTTGTACTACTTATCCAGGTAAGATAGTACAACACTATATTCAGTCCTGAAGATATTTTCAGGTGCAAACTTTGTTTGCTCTCACAGGAATAAAGGATTAAACTAAATTTATCATAGTCTAACCTAGTGATAAATAAACTTTCAACAACTTTCGCATGTTGAACACAGTCAAAAGCTTTAGATCAGTCTAAGAAATACATTACCAGGAGTCTAAATTCTTTATATTTTTCTATGATCTGTCTAAGGCAAAGGATCTGATCTCTGGTGTCCTTAACTTTCCTAAAAACTGTTTGTTCCTAGGGCATCTCTACGTTAACTTTGGCCTATTTAGCATGATCTTCAATAAAATTTTGCTGGCATGAGATATTAAATAGTTCTATAGTTCTTGCAAGCCTTCATATCTCCCTTCTTATGTAGTGGTATGAAAATTGACTGCTTGCAATCTCTAGACCATGATCCTTTCTTCCATATCCTTGTAATCAATCTATGAAACACTCTTATCCCTCCATCCCATGTGGCCTTAATTAACTCTGCTGGGATTCCATCTGCACCTTATTGCTGTTAAGCTGCTTAACTGCTCTTTCAACTTCATGCCTAAGTGGAGGAGGTTCCAATTAAGAATTTTCCTAGTGAGAGGGATCCAAATTTTCTTTATCTACTCTATTGTACAGTTCCTCACAGTATTCTTTCCATCTGTTTTTGATTTCCAATTCTTCTGTTAGTAATGCTCCATTCCTGTCTTTGATGACATTCAATTTGGGCTTAAACTTGTGCTTTAGGGTCACAAACTAAACTAAACATTATTTTATAATTGTGCATCCTCATCTGAAATGCTATGTCCTCACATTTATCAGCATAAAACTTTTCTTTGTTCTCCTTGATGTCTCTTTTGACTTCTCTATGTAATTTCTTATATTCTTCAGTCCCTGTGTCTTTGTTTTTCCAACCACCTTCTTTAGTTCCCATGTTGAATCTGATATCCATGGGTCTCTTGGTCTTCTTATTGGGTTAAGATACTTTTTTTGCTCTATCCTGTATTATCACCCTGATTACTTCCCAAAGGATTTCTAGTGAGTTATCCTCATTGGTCTCCAAAAATCATTCAACCGGGCTGATGTTTCTTCTGTGAATTCACTGGGAATTACTCTAACATCCAGTCTAGTGGGATGTGCTTGACTTGGAAGTTTTCGGAGTCTTAGTTTTACTTTGGCTCTTACTAGCTGATGGTTCCGTACCATAATCTGCTCCTGGACAAGTACGTCAGAGATGCTTGCCTTCCACCGCTGCACCCACTGCAACTACTTGTTCCATTCTAAAATCAGGATCAAGTGGAGAGTGCGTTTCTGACAGAAACATACACAGATGTTTTATTTCGGCAGATAACCTGAACCAATGACAAAGAGCCCGTGATGAGACATGACTGACTGCTTGTTGAAGTTGCCTTTCAATGATCCTCATATTGCAGGAGTGACAGTAATTTGTGAAATCATCAACATAAAGGTAACTGCCTTTTTTCTGAGCAGTGAAATTCATCTTCCACCTAAAGGTAATCATAAACATCCACAGCTGGATTCAAACCTTAGGCTTAATGGCTGGAGGACAGGTATGTTAATTACTTTGTCAACAAGGCCAGCAATATTTTGGAATTTCTGGTAGCATATCATCTACTCCAGCTGCCTTTCCACATTTAAGTTTTTCTGATGGCTTTTCTACCTCGAGCATTTGTGTGCAATCAATCCTGATTGTGTTTCTCTTGAATATGATATGGATTCAAGGTTATATTGTGAGTGGTCAATGTAATTTAGCACTCATGTAAAATTGGTAATTTTTATCTGTTTTATTGTGTTTTTTCCGTTAGAAAATTAGTCTTTTATAGTATGTTACAGTCCATTTTCATGTTTTTATAACACATTTTTATCATTTTTTAAATTAAGGGGATATAAAATCCACATTGTTTTAAAACCAAATAAGAAACTCAAAGATTGGAATCAGAGAGAGTTTCATGCCGAATATAGTAAACTAGAAAGTATCGGCGATCACTAGCATGAGCTAATGCAAGTGACCCCAGTACGTAGTACCATAACGGACAACTCGTTGCAATGGTGAGGAAAGCTCAGATCGCTATTCTTAGGTATTTTCCATAATGTAAAAACACATTTCCCCACCTTTGCAACGAGTTGTCCGGTATGGTACTACGTACTGGGGTCACTTGCATTAGCTCACGCTAGTGATCGCCGATACTTTATAGTTTACTATATTCGGCATGAAACTCTCTGATTCCAATCTTTGAGTTTCTTATTCGGTTTTAAAACAATGTGGATTTTATATCCCCTTAATTTAAAATATTGTTTATATCGCCGAAATGAAGCTTATTAGCTCTTTATATTTTAAGCATTTTTATCATGATATTGTAATATTAAATACAGTTGTAAAAAGGCACCAAAAATGCAGAAGAAACAGAATGCTAACAAGAACAGCAAAGTAGTGAACAAGAAGGGTTTTCTCTACTAAAGACAATATTGGAATGTGGGTATATTGAAAATAATTTAATCTCCAAAATCACTAGGTTAAAGCAGATTATTAGACAAATGACGAGGGAATTACAGAAAGTAGAGCACCATTTAGAGGAACACAGGAAGAATAATAATAAAAAAAAAAAAAGTCCAACAGCAAAATGGAAAACAACAAAGTAGAGAATGAAGTAAGTTAGTGCTTATCTCATTCTGTACTTTGTTGTTTTCAAGTTTTCATGGATAAAAAAATATATTTCAATTGCATGCGAGCAACTGAAAAACAGAAAGCAAAGCAAAAGAATATTGTGAGTATATTTTTTTTTGGCCACTAACTTAATTAATTTTAGAATAAGATTACACTAGGTTTTTTGGACCAATAAATTTAATGATAAATTATGCCAACAAGTTTCACCAACTGGGTTGTTTGGCTACTTCAGGGCATACAAACAGTAAAGACAACTCAAGGTCATTAGTACATAGAACAAACTTATAATATAACAAAACTAAAGAGATGTGTAACATCATACGCATGGAGAGTGTGTTTCATTAGTTATTGTTGTGTGTGCACGTTCTGTAGTTTGCAGCAAAATTTAAATTCTGGCAAACTTAGCAATCTTATTAGGGTTTTCCATATGTCAGGCAAGATCATTCCTTGATTTCTGTTTAGGCTGGTTTCAGAACAGAAAACCACTGTGGTTTCTTTGAAACTGCGACACCGGAACTTCTAGATAAGGCATAGAACTTTTGTCCCATTCAATGGTGTGGCTTGTGTTGAAGAAGTGGAGGGCTAATCCGGAACTATCTATTCTGTTGTTTTTAACATTCCCTACTTGTTCCTTTTTTCTTATTTCAAGGCTTCTTGATGTCTGACCTATGTAGTTCCAAAACAATCTGCCAAGACTCAATATAAATCCTCAATTGCCATCCCTTATGCAGGAACAGTGTCAAAAAATATTGCAACACTCTTCAAACCTTTTGAAATTAGAGTAACTTTCAAACTGATCAAGGCAATCTAAAACATATTAAGGTCACCCAAAAGACAACAATGCCTTCTTCAAATATGCTGGGGTATACAACATCCCTTGCTGTTGTGGTTTAAACTACATAGGTCAGACATCAAGAAGTCTTGAAATAAGAAAAAAGGAACATTTAGGGGATGTTAAAAACAACAGAATAGATAGTTTCAGATTAGCCCTCCACTTCTTCAACACAAGCCACACCATTGAATGAGACAAAAGTTCCGTGTCTTATCTAGAAGAACATTTCCGGTGTCGCAATTTCAAAGAAGCCAAAGTGGTTTTCCCTTCTGAAAGCAGCCTAAACAGAAATCAAGGAATGATCCTGCCTGACATATGGAAATCCCTAATAAGATTGCTAAGTTTGCCAGAATTTAATTTCACTGCAAACTACAGAGCGTGCACATACAACAATAACTAATGAAACACATGCTCCATGCGTATGATATTATGCGTCTTTTTAATTTTCTTATATTTTATACTTTTGTTCTATGTACTAGCAACTTTGAGTTGTCTTTACCATTTGTATGCCCTGAAGAAGCCAAACAGCCCAGTTGGAGAAACTTGGCATAATTTATCATTAAATTTATTGGTTCAAAAAACCCAGTGTAATCTTATTCTAAAATTAATAAAGCAAAAGAACTTGTAATTCTGGTAGGTACCAATGGCTTAACTAGTGATAAATTCAGTATCAGAGAGGATATGAAAAGGTTGTTGGAATAAGTGTGAAGAGTGGGAAAGTAAAAATCATTAGAATATTACCTACATATGATGGAAATGAACTAAAAAGACGAGCTATGATGATAAATGATTCAATGTGTTACTGTAGAAGGAATAGATGCCAGTTTTGGGATGTCGAGTGAGTTGGAGGAAAGATTGGATTCGTATAAGACGGACAGCCTGCACTTGCATTTGACATCAGGAATCTTTAAATATGAACTGATGAACTGATATGAGACCTAACACACAGTCAGGGAAATTGAATTCTGAGGGGAGGAATTGTGAGAATCTGTGTGTAAGAGCAATAATGTTACATAACCATGTTAAAGATGGGGAATGGTTATTATTATGGTAATGATTATGAAGAGAGAGAACGATTGTTCGTCCGGCTCAGACTTATCAAGCATGTGGAAAGATATCTGCATAAGTAAGGAACTAGATAAGAACAGAGATCTGCAAGTTGTCAAACTGTGTCATACAGACCACAGACAAGTGTATACAAAAGAGCATGCAGGTATCTTATCATGTCTATATTCGAATGCTATGGGTATCAGAAACAAAGGAATAGAGTTTATTGCCTTGGTTAATATATTGGGACCTCATATTGTAGGCATTAGTGAGACCTGACTATCAGAAGCAGACATACTAACTGGTACTGAGTGCAAAGGGTACAATATTTTTAGGAAGGATAGACAGGATATGAGAGGAAGGGGGGGGGGTCTGCTGCTAATAATATCAGATGACTTGAATCCAGTTAGAGTTGAGACCTATAACTACTACAGGGTGATCATAAAGTCACGCAACCCAGAAATAACACATATCTGTTTTGAGATTAATTACAAGTATATGAAAAATGAAACAGCAACAAATATAGGTTATAATCGGACCTTTATAACAAAAGAAGAATAGGAATCTCATTATAACATATGTTGCAAGTGGCCACCTCCTTCATGAATGCAAAATTGCGCTCATTGTACCATATTTGATGCCACCTTGTGAGCCTCTGTAGCTCAGTCAATAGAGAAGAAACCCATTGGTCGGAAAGAGCTGGGTTTGATTCCCATGTATGATATGAGGAACCTTTTCCTGGTCACTTTCAACTAAAGGTGAGTTGGCCTGTCTCATATAGAGAAAGAGGGTTTTTTCACCCAGAAACTAGGGTTTTGGATCATTCAGAACAGGCAAACTAGCCTTGTGAATACATTATGGATTTGCAGTCATAAAATATATATACCTAATCCCTCATTAGGAGGGCTTAACTCCCCCCCCCCCATCCTCCACAAAGGGATGGGGAAGAAATGGAGGAATCCCATATGAAGAAATAAATAAATATCACCTTGTGAAGCACCTACACATTGATCTTTTCAATCGCAGCTGAAATGTACATTTTTAGTTCATCCGGTGTGTGAAGATTATTCCAAAAAACACCTTTGAGATACTCTTAAAGGAAAAAATCTGGCAGTGATAAATCTGGTGATCTTTGTGATCACAATTTTTTCAAGATGAGATGGTCACCAAAAAATTCCTGCAAAAAATGTACAGTACTACTCAATGTGTGGCACTGACATCAAGGAGTGATACAAACTGTTTGATGATGTCTTGGTAGATAGAACTATTCACTGTCGTTTCAAAGAAAATGGTTCCCACCATATGAAGGTATGATATCGCACAACAAACCCAAATTATTTGAGAATGCAAAAATTTTTTATGAATCATCATCATCATCAAATTCCTGACATGTACCCTCAAGGAGTGTACATGTTAATTTTCACATGAGCAAATCCTATTGTTATGACTAT
This sequence comes from Typopeltis vanoorti, assembly GCF_054136105.1. Classification (NCBI taxonomy): domain Eukaryota; kingdom Metazoa; phylum Arthropoda; class Arachnida; order Uropygi; family Thelyphonidae; genus Typopeltis; species Typopeltis vanoorti. The sequence continues at coordinate 77,270,561 of NC_143562.1, read as the reverse complement.
TTACATACCCACTAAGGTGAAACCAAGCCTTGTCACTGAAGATAACCATATCAAGCATCTCTATACCACATTCTTATGAAGTGAAGAATCCAGATAAAGGCAAATGAATAATCTTCTGCAGATAGTTATGCTCATTTGTCTCTTCAACTCATCCCTTTTATCGTCAGTCAAAAAATAGAGGGTCTTCCGGAGCCATCCCTATCTGCAATAGATCCAGTTTCCCAAAAATACTGCACTAATCTCTTTATTGTCAACTTCTCAGGCACAGCTGTATACTTGGATATTTCGTGGCAATACATGCACATAAGAACAATTAGTGAAATAATTTTATAAAATGAAAACACATTTCACTTCCAAGATGAAGAAAGCTACACTGAGACCAACCTGTACATGCCACAGTGAACTCATCATCTCCAATAGTTTGTAATAATATGATGGTGACATCTAGTGGCATAAGAAATTAGTATAATGATTTGGAGACAATTGGTACAAATTCAAACTTTCGGTTGCACGACTTTTTGATTCCCCTGTAGTAACAGTTTTTTATGGCAGTGAGTTTGAATCCATCTGGTGTGAGATGGAGTCAAACAAGATTAAATACATAGTGGAGTGTTGTTACAGACCTGGTGGATTGGTTGCTAGTGACGAAGAAATGCCTCACCAAATAAACATGATGGGTGTGAAAAGAGTAATCATAATGGGGACTTTAGTTATACAATCATTGATTGGGTATTCGTGAAATTGCATAAGAAGAATGAAACATTTCATTGAGCTGTTGCAAGACAGCTCAATGAAATATTTCCTTTTCCAAATTCTGCCTCAAGCAGAATGTGACAGAAGGAACTCGTGGTCAAAGAGCATTAGATCTGATTATAGTGTCAGAGGGAATTTCAGTGAAAGATATAACTGCCATGGGTGATGACAGTGATCAGGTGGTACTCACTTAGGAAGTGACTAAGTTTATGAATGTTCCATTCAGAAAAGGATACATGCTGAACTACAAAGCAAGAAATTATGAGCTGAGGAGTGTACTGAGTTCAGGTGGAATAGTATCAGTTGCTTGGTAGGAAGAATATTGACAGTGCATAGGAAGCATTTAAAAAATACTTAAATGATGCAATATCAGAATGTGTCCCAAGAGTTCGAAGAATAAATAGGGTAGGAGTCAAATGGATGTGTAATCTTATTAAGTAGGAGATTCATAAGAAAAGAATGATGTGGAAGGAATTTTGTGTGCTTAAGGATGATGTCTATTATGAAAATTATAAGCAGCAGGACAGAAGAGTTGCAACTGAAAGCTAAGTGTGAGTATGAAAAGAAACTAGCTGTGCAAGCTAAAGACAACCCACAAGAATTCTATTGATATGCTGCAAGTAAAAGAAAGAATGAACATGAAAGAATAACTCTTCTAAATGTAGATGACATGAGGGTAACATATGCAGAAGAGGTTGTTCAACTGAGTAGCCATTTACCAAAGCCATTTAGGTGCAGTCTGTCAGGCACAAATCGTACATCATTCCTTCTGCAGGATGTGAATTAACCCAGGACTAGTCATGACAAGCACCTTCAATATAAAAATGTACATGAATTCACATGGAGAAAACACCCAAGAAATCCAGAATATTTTTATTGACTATTGTGTTCAGTATTCTTATTGAACATTCTTATGTTCTTGTCACTAGGGATATCTTCAAACTGGTTAGAGAGACAAGAGTATACAGGGGATTTGAAATAGGAAGTGATCACAATTGAGTTTTAAGCAGGGTAAAAATATCAATACTGAAAAGAAAAGTATGCGTGAAAGGTTTAAAAGAACTGAAAGGCAAGTGTCATTCAGAGAACTGTAGGCTAAAATATACAAATGTTATTGGAGAAATTATATTTATAGAAAAAATATATAAAGAGTTTAAAACAAGAACAAAATCTTGGAGAGTCAGTGGCAGAATCTGAGGAAATATCGATTGATTGATTCAGCCAAGAGGGCACAATGAAATTTTCTGCAAGGATTTAAAAATAAATAAATAAATAAAATATCAGGAATTCACAACAAATTCAAGAAAATATATCAAAAGTTCCTATCAAGTGTGTCAGTTATATATTCAGAAAATAAAGAAAAAAGCCATCTGTAAAGTAGAAGAACAAAAGTGGTTAGAAGACTAGTAAGAAGATAAAAAGATAGATAAAGACAACCCATTCCAATTATGCAACACTCTATGAGAGAAGAATCTAGTCCCCCCCCCCCTTCTTGAGAGCATTCATTCTCAACTTCCAAAGATGCTCTTGCACCCTTTTCCCATCCTCCATAAAATGAAAAATTCCATTCACTGAAATTCTGTATAACCCTTTCGGAAATTTAAAACTCTCAATCATATCACCCCCTCTTTCTCCTGTTCACTAGTGTCTACAGCCTACAAATTCTCAATCCATCTTAATAATCAGTATTCTACAATTCTGATATCATTTTTAACACTTTGCATTCTCTACACCATATCAGATTCACCACTGAAACCAGGAGACCGGACCTGAGCATAATAGCCAAAGTGAGGTCTAATCGAGGCCTTCTAAGGAGGCAAAATAACTTCCTTATCTTTACATGTCAAGTTTCGTTTCAGCATTATAATTATTCTTGGAGTTGTATTTACAATTTTTGTTATGACCCATTAACTTCAATTTGCTGTCCACTAAAACTCCAAGATCCCTAGTTTGATCAGTTTCTTCTAGCATAATCCCACCAATGACATTGGATATCTAATCACCAGTGGCATTGGATGCCCATTTTGGTTGGGTGTGCTGTCCCTATAGCTTATGCAACCTATACTATAAAATTCATGTCAATTTGACTGTATGATTATGATTGCATGTTTATCGATGTACGAAAATTTTAAGAGTGCATAGCACATCAGCACTCATTGTAATTGGTCCAATGCAGTTAACTGTAGGATAATAATATTAGTGTGGATAAAAGGCTGGCTAACAGACAGATATCAAAAAGTGGTATATGGGGATGTGAGTCTGCAAGATTTAAGGTAACCAGTGCTGTGCCACAAGGATCAGTGCTTGGTCTACTGTTATTCAACCTGTGCATTAATGATATTGGGAAGGATTTGACAAGCGACATACAGCTATTTGCTGCTGATGATGCAAAGATAGGTAAGATAATCAGGAATGCTGCTGATATACAGTACTTACAGAATGATTTGAATAGGGCATGGGAAAATGGATGTCAGTTCAATTTCAGTAAATGTACATTCACTTTGGTGTGATTATGCTTAGAGAAACTGATCAGACTAGGGATCTTGGAGAAGAACGAGGCTTACCTCCTTCAACTGTAATCATACATTCTGCAAAAGCTCTAGCAGAAAATGGGTCATTCAGCAGATCATCAAACACTGTTTCCCATTTTAAATGTGGGTAAAAAAGTTATAAATTATTTATACAAAATTATATATTAAAAACTTGTCTATATCAATGTCCTAAACACATCAGACACTTCATGCATGCAAAACAATGAACAGTGTGTGTGTGTGTGTGTGTGAGAGAGAGAGAGAGAGAGCTTATCAATTAATTAGGTTTTATGTGCATTTCTACAAATGTGTGAGCAATATTCCATAGTCAGACAGATTTAGGATTTATACAGTGTTAAGAAGTTTCACAGGTGAGAAGTAATGTTTTGAGAGGATAAGTACACCTAGCCTAAGCTAAGAAGAGAAATCTGACTCTGGAGATCTAGCTATTCTACAAAGTAAGGTGAAGTAATAAGAGTTCTTTCTTGTAAGAAATTAGACAGGGCTATGCTTTTATAGCATTGAAATTCACAATATTATCCTCACTCCACCGTGCCATTAGAAAGAGATTTCTAATGAATGAACACTTCATCAAATGTGGAAGAGAAATTAATTTTACTATCATCAGAAAAACTAAAAATAGTATTTGGAGTCAGTGAGAGAAAATCATTTAGGTACAGGAGGAAGACAGTGGGTGAGCCTTGAAGTATGCCTGCACTGGTGGAGAAATCTGAGTAGAAGAAACCATCTACCATCATATGTAATCTAAGGTTCAATCTAAGGATAGAAGGCAGGCTATAGGACAGAAGTTTGCTGAATAGGGCTCTCTGCCAGACCTGATCAAATGTAAGTTTTTCCATTCATGGCATATGTCCAAAGGTGGGTGGATAATGAAGGCTAGAAGATAATGTTTGAATGAATGACTGAATGGCAAAATTCATATTGCTGGTGACTGATTAGCTGCTGTTGAGCCCCCAGATAGTGAAAATGGATGTTGAGAAACCTCTCCATTGTTTTTCAGAGAATAACTGGATATGGAACAACTGGATCATAGCTTTCCGTCTGACTTTTATCCCCCATTTTTCAAATGGGTTGAATATAGGTTTGTTTCCATGCTGTAGGATAAATACCAGCTGAATAAGAAAGACTGAAGAGGTGATATAGGAAGTTAGTAAATGCACTATCTCAGTATTAATTCTGGAGCACTAGTTTGTTTTCAGCATAAAGTGTGTGTGGGGGGGGGGGGGGCACCACAAGAACCAAATAAACTTGATGTCCCAGTTATTCAGTATCCTTCTAATTTCTTTCTTACAAAACCTAGGTGTGGTGAACAGTTGTTGAAAAAGTGGAGGGGTACTTTGTATTGGTTATCTATGTAAGAGTAGGAGAACAGTGATGTAAATAGGTCAGGATTGTCTTAGGATAATGCGCATTTATGTTTATCGCTTGTCAAAAGAATTTTTTGATCCCATTCACAACTGACACTAATCTAGATATGAAATTTCTCTTCATGAGACTTTAAAGTCTTTCTTAACATAGAAAGAATCTTGTCTGGAGATAAACCTAAGATACATGTAGCCAAGATATTACTTCCTCAGCATTAATGGAACAAAAGACAAACAATTGTTTCTCTTTTGTTCCATTAACACGTTCACTGCCAACTATGAGAATACTCGTAGTTGGTATATGAGCCTCACAAGCCAACTACGAATATGCTCGTATGATGCTTACTTACCACTGGCAACGAGATTACTTGTACTGACCTTGAAGAAGTGAAAGTGCTTGGCGTGCAGAGCAAGCAGCGAAAGTGTGTATACTCGTAGTTGTTATATGAGCCTCACAAGCCAACTACGAATATACTCATATGTCGATTACTGCCGGCAACGAGATTACTCATAGTGACCTTGAAGAAGTGAAATTGTTTGGCGTGCGGTAACAAGCTATGCCTGAGGAGCGTGGCAGCAAATGTGTTAATGTGCAACCATGGACAATATTGTTTTTCACAAAAAGAGCAAGTTGTTTGCTGTCCTGTCCCCTACCTCTACTTAAGGATTACCTCAAATCTCCATTATAAATGTTCAATTTTTGCTGCATGCATTTCTTACACATTTTTTCAGCACCACTAGAGTCAACTTACATTATAACAAATTATAGCGAATTCACTAACTACAGAGTTTTGTATAGTGTTGTATAGCTATATGAAAATCTATATCAGTGCTATCCTAAAAGAAATTCACAGCGGCAAACTATTTGTTTGGCTTCTATAAATTTGCTGAATAACTTTTCTGTGTCTTCATTCTTCATCTTTAATAATGTCCCCCCCCCCTGCAAAAAAAATCTTTCATATACATTTTCTAAAAAGTACTTTTTTCCCCAGCCATCTCTAATCAAACACTACTGTATTACCATAAAATAAATATAAATTATGTACTTTTAAATTCTGAGAACTCATATTTTTGCCAGTAATCCTCCAAAATTTTTATAAAAATAATTATGGTAATTTTTTCTTAACATACAGAAACACATGTTAAGCTTCTGGATAAATCATTTCATTTATTACTAAAAAAGATCTATACTTACTTAGCTTCCAAAGCTAAAGCACAAATTCCAGCAGCTAATGGAGCAGAAGCTGAAGTTCCAGTATGAGATGATGTACAGCCATGATGAAGATCTGTAGTAACCTATCATTTTAATTTAGTTTACTTAAACTTGACTTCTATATAATAATATTAAATAATTAAAATTTAAAAGACAGATTTAAAAAAAAAAAAAATTTGAGTTACAATACTATACTACTCTGAAGAGAACCAACCAGTTCGAATACCGGCTGTCAGGTCAGTGAAATCTTAGAAAAATGCACTAATAAAAGATGAATATATGAATGCTTAGGCAGTGCTCATGTCTTTTAAATAGTACAAACTAAGGCAGCTCAGATGTCAAGGATTGTATTCTCGTAAACTCTTTGGTCATTTTTTACAAAACTTCCACAGTTACTGCAAACATTTAGCTTTGAAATAATGTTGGATCTATTATCCACTTTGCCTATGTAATTTTACATTGCCAAAATGAAGCCGAATGGTTCTTTTTTTCAGTAATTATTTTCATGCAACGACCAAGAGTTCACTTACGAAAAATATATTTCTTTAATATTTGATTTTGTTAGTTCTGGATGAGAGTTTTTGCTCTCTTAAGGTTGCTGCCTGGTCTTTGAAGAGAACCAACCAGTTTAAAACAGCTGTCAGGCCAGTGAAACCTTTAAAAAAAATGCACTAATAAAAGGCAAACACATGGACGTTTGGGCAGCGCTCATGTCTTTTAAGTGGTGCAAACAAAGGCAACTAGGATGCCGAGGATTGTATTCTCATAAGCTCTCTGGTGATTTTTACAATAACGTTGAAACTAAGGTTGGATCTAATATCCACTTCATCATCATCAAAATCCTGTCATGTACATCCCTGCCAAGGGATGTACAGGATAGTATGATAGTCCTACATGAAAAACTTATATCATTACTAACTTAACAATTTTCTTCCAAATCAATCTATTATCGTCAAGATGCCAACATTATCAGATTTTATATTTCTGTTTTCTAAGGCACTTTTTACTGTAACAATTTACTATATCTTGATCACCCTCTGGGTCTTTTTCCTGCCAACCTGGAAGAGAACACTTGTTTTGCTAATCTTTTCTCTCACATCCCATTCAAGAGACCATGTCATCTGAGATTAGCTCTGCTAACAATGGCAAGTTCTTTCCTAATATCCTCATTTTTAATATGATATTGCCATTGATGCCATCTGTTCACATCCCTAATCTTTCTCAGAACTCTCATACCTGCGGTCACTCATCTTTGGTCAAGTGTTTTATTTCTTACCAAGCTCTCAGATCCATAAGTTAAAACTGGTTTGAACAATGTCTTTGAACACTGTGTAAAAATAATGTTTAGCTTTCTTACATTTGTCTCTTTATTCTCTAAGAGCACAAACTGACTTATTCACCAGGGACTTTCTATATGCTTTCTTCTTTTCCTTCACTGCCTCTTTAACTTCCTGTGTCCACCAGGGAGTTCTGATTTTTTTATCCTTGCACACAACCTCACCACATGCCTCTCTGGCTGAATCAATTAATGTTTTCTTCAGGACTTGCCACTGAATCTCCAAGGTTTGGTTCCTGTTCTCAAACTCTCATTTTTTCTTGAATAATGTTTGTGTATTTTAGTCTACAGTTCACATCTGAGAACTGCTCAACTTTTATTCACTTCAAAATTTTCTTACATTCTTCTTTTCAATATGAAATTCAATTTTATCCTGCTCAAGACTAAATGATCACTTCCAATTTCAAATCCTCTGTACATTCTAGTGTCCTGCACCAGTGAGAAAACATCACTATCAACAATAACATAGTCAATGAGATGTTTCTTATTGCTTGCCTCTTCTCTCCATGTGAATTTGTGCACATTTTTAAGTTGGAAAATGTGTTACTAATAATTAGTCCATATCCTAACAAAAATCCATACCTGTGTATTCACTTACAATTATTATTAACTCTGTCCCTTTCTCCAAATTTTCCCAAAATATTTCTGTAAGTCTGACAATCATTTCCTACTCTGCTACCTCCCTCGATGAGTCTTTGGAATCCTTGGATGTGTTACATAGTAATAATAATAATTAGATCCGCAACAATGACCAACTTTTCCTTTTTCATTGTCAGTTGCTTTCTCTAAATACTCAAAAAAATTCCTCCACTTTTACCTTAGTAGAACCTTCTGTGGACAATAGCCATATATAAATCTCATTGTCCAGTTCCCCATTCTGATATTTGCCCATATCATTCTACTTGATATTGATAATATCCACTTTGCCTATGTAATTTTACACTGGCAAAATGAAGTTATATAGGTCTTTTTTTTAATTTTTTTATTTAAATAAACTAACATGCAGTTCTATAAAAATAAACATGATAATCAACAGATTAAAAGACAAAGGGTACCGAAACCACCATTCGATTCATTAATGCATGAAAGTAACTGCATTAGATAATAATGTAGCAGTGTTTGAAAAATTTCATTCGAAAGGAAAACCAAGAACAAAATTAAATAAACTGATGAAATAATTTTAAAAAAATAAACTTCTTAATGCATGAAATCACCCTTGTAGCTCAATCAGTGTGGACAATGTCTTTAGTTGGAAAGACCTCAGTTTGAATCCCGTCTAGCATGCTAAGAATCTTCATAAGTGATTTTCAACTGACAGTGAACTAGCTGGACTTCTACAAAGATGGCATGGTTTTACTACAAGGGTGGTGCAAAAACTGATGTTTCTAAGTATTTAGAAATGGGGGTAAACAAACAAGGTGTACTCTGCAAGGAGCAGCATGGGTTTACTAAAGGAAGGTCATGCTTTAGTAATTTGATAATGTTGATTTGATAACTATGATAATGTTCGATTTTGCTAAGGCATTTGATAGGATACCAGACGAAAGGCTGGTGCATAAACTGGAGAATATGAAATTGGAATATAAACTCTTGACTTGGATCGGTGGATGACTGACAGACAGATATCAAAGGTTGTATATGGTGGGTGAGTGTGAATCTGCCAGATTTAAGGTGACCAGTGGTGTATCTCGGGATTCAGACCTTGGGCCTGAGTCTAAAAGGAGATGTGAGATTGTTTGCCAATGATGCGAAGATAGACAGGACAATCAAGATGCTGATGATATCTAGCACTTACAAAATGATTTGAATAGGCTGGAAATTTGGACAAACTAAAATGGACTGTCCGTTTAATATTAGTAAGTGTAAAGCTATGCGTGATGATATTTCCAGTGACATTATATTAGTGGGATTATGCTACAAGAAACTTATGAGGCTGGGAATCTTGGCATAATGGTGAATAGGAATTTGAAATTCAAAGGTCACATAGGAAAACTTGTAAATACAACTCAGAGGATAACTGTGATGTTGAAGCAAATCTGACATGTAAGAATAAGGAAGTCATTTTGCCTCTTTATAACACCACACCTGAATTATTGAGCACAGATTTGGTATCCCAGGTTCCAAGGGGATAAAGAAGCTGTGGAAAGGGTGCAAAGAAGAGTTTCAAAATTTATATCTCAATTATGGGATTTAGATTATCAGGACAGATAGCAAGCATGTGGATTACAGACTCTGGTTAATAAGAGAAAGAGGGGTGATATGATAGAGGTCTATAAACTTTGGAATGGGTGTTATAGGATATCGTCTGATGAAATTTTATGTTATATGGAAGGTGAGGAGAGAACACGGGACTTTCATGGAAGTTAAGTTTGTTCGCAATCAAGAAAGAGGTAAGAGCTAGGTTTTTCTCTCACAGAGCAGTGAGTGAGTGGAATAGTTTGCCTTTAGTGGTAGTAAGTGAATCTAGTGTGAATGAATTTAAGGTAAGGTAAGGTATGACAGCTGTTTGGGTTATTTATAGTCTCCCTTGATGAGTCCTTGACTCCTGGAGATCTCAGATAATAATAACAATAAGAAACATAACAAAATAGCCACAGGTGAGTAGTATGTATTAACAAAACAGTCTTCTTAATGATGGTACTACTACTACTACTCAGAAGAAGTTGAAAATCTACAGTGTATTAGTGGTGTGGGTGGTTTAAGGGTTAGTTAATCTAGAAATCCTCCTACAAAGACAAAGTATGGTACTTTTTAAATTTTTCAGACC